>NC_064630.1:774807722-775107722 GCF_023864275.1 Schistocerca cancellata | reverse complement strand
GATTCAGGTTTTGGGTCCTCACCGGTTTCTCAAATGAGTCAAGACACATTTTCTGCTTGTCAAAATGTGAATGCTGCCGGTGAAAACGCACTGACGAAAAGCGTAGAGGAACAGATTCCAGACACTAATGCATTGTTATTACAACTAATGCAACAAATGGAACAAAATCAGAGACAAACACAGCAACAGTTAGACACAATGGGACAAAATCTTCAAAAGTTAGACACAATGGAACAAAATCAGAGACAAACACAGCAAAAGCTTCAAAAGTTAGACACAATGGAACAAAATCAGAGACAAACACAGCAAAAGCTTCAAAAGTTAGACACAATGGAACAAAAGCTTCAAAAGTTAGACTCAGTGGAACATACGCTTGAACAAACACGTGAAGATTTAACTACTGAGTTACATAAAATCGAATCGAAATGTCAGAAAGTCTGTAATGACGTAAAAACACAAATTTGTGAGCATTTCCAACCTATTTTTTCGCGTCATGAAAATGCATTACAGAATCATGAAGCAGCCATAAAAGAACTGCAAACTATTGTTCATGAAAATCACGACACCTTGCAAGCTAAAATTGACTCAGTTGCATCTACCGATTCGGTTACGCAACTTGCAAAAACTCAGGACAATTTAAAGGACACAGTAGATTCGATTTCAACACAAATGGACACTCTGAAACTTGGTTCAGAAAAACAAACTGAGGAAATGTGTTCACTATCGGAGAAAGTAGCCGAACTTTCGGATCAGGTCACTAACTTATCTACGAAGGTAGATGATAATCTGAAGGACACAAAACCGGTAGTCTTTAATGACACAGAAGAGTGCGAACAAATTAAGAAACTGAAACAAAATCTGAATCAAATCAATACACAGTACAAAAGAGAAATCCGGGAAGTACAAGATCAGCTGACACAGGTAATACAAGAATTACATATTTCAGAGGCCACTCGCGCTCCAATACGGGAAGAGGGACATAGAAATACGGAACAGCCACAAAATAATAATACAGGGCATTTCGGAAGTTATGAAAGAAATTGGCAATGTGCACCGAATTTTGAGATGGAACCGCCGACACGACGTAACAATGACCGATATGCTACTCGCCGACACGATGATTTTGACTATAAGCTGTTCATTACTACACGTAAATTCAAAACGTTTAAGAATTCTGCCAACGACATTCATCCACAAGTGTGGCTCCATCAGTTCTCTCATTGTTTTCCTCCTAACTGGTCATTGGAGCACAGATTAGAATTTATGTGTGACTACTTGGAGAATGAACCAGCTGTAAGAATGCGATCGGTCATTCACGATAGTCACAGTGAAGGAGAATTTTATCATGCTTTCCTCTCAGCGTATTGGTCTCAAGCTACACAAGACCGTGTAAAACATAACATCATAATGATGAAACACTTCGAACAATCTGAATTTTCCAGTCTTGTGAAATATTTTGAAGACATGTTGCACAAGAATCAATACCTGTCAAACCCATACAGCCCCTCAGAACTCATCCGCGTTTGCTTAATCAAACTGCCTGAACATTTACGACATATTATTTTAGCAGGACGTTGCAAAGACGACATTGAAGCTTTTCAGGGACTGTTACAAGAATTAGAAATTGACACAGACAGTCGTGGGATGCGAAAACAGGAAAACAATCACTACAGGTCACATCCGTCACAATTCCGTGACGACAGAAACGATAACTGGACGCGACAAGGCTATTCTCTCCACACAAATCGTGACCAAAATAGACACCACCCGTATGACAACCGTTGGCAGAGTAGTAATAATTACAGGGAAAGATCACCTCTCCGCAGTAATGACTATCACAGAGACAATCAGAGAAACAGACAATATGGGAACCAAAATAATTATTATCAAGGGAGACAGAATAACTTTAGACGCAACGGTCCAGCGCGCAGTTACGATTCAGGGAGAAATTCTCCACCACGTGACCGAAAAGAAAGAAACTATGGAATCTACCGACATGACGACAGACGATATGATCGTAATGACAGACCTGAATTGCATCAGAACTGGCGAGATTTAAACAGAGCAGAGCACTCTCGTCACGATGAATTTGTAGAAGTTAGGTCTCCAAATCCCAATAACGACGCGCGCCAACAAAGAGGCAATAGGCAATGACTCACTCCGCTGGCAGCCACAATACGTACTTATGAAACTGACGACGCAGCTGCCGTAGCTAGTAATTACGTAAAAATGGAAGACATTAGGGACATCTTACTCCAGGAACACGACGTAAAACATAACAACATTGCATATCCTGTGATTCACATTACTGTAAATGACGTAAAATTTACGGCAGTACTTGACTCTGGCAGTCCCATTTCAGTAATTAGTGAAACAGCTTTTAGCAAATGCAACAAATCGAACGATTGCCCCACACTTCCGTTACGTAAGATTAAATTACAAGGTGCAATCTTTGGAAAAAGTGTAGATGTACGCCAACAAACCAACTTAGAATTCTTTTGTCAAAGCCATAGCTTCTCTATGAACTTTCTTATTGTTCCATTATTGTCGACGGAAATTATACTGGGAGTAGACTTTTTGAATGAATACAAAGCAATCTTAAGCTTTCACGATGCTGAAATAAGTTTACAGAAAGAAGGTAAGTCAATAGCTTTGAAATTTGAAGACTGGCTCTCAAATCATGATGAGGAAATTAATCGGCTGTACGTTCTGTTAGACAACAGTTCGGAATTTTCTACGGAACTAGACACTAACAATCACTCTGCAAGTACTGACAGGACTTATATCGACGGCATATTTGAAATTAATGAGTTAATTCAGAATAAAATTCAAACAATTGAGAATTGTAATGACACTGATAGGCAGGACCTTTTTGAGATTTTACAAGCACATTCCACAGTTTTTACTCACAAAACAGGAACAATCAAGGGATTTCAATACCAATTTCGTGTTCGTGAGCATACTAAATTTTGTGTTAGACCATACGTAATTCCAGCACATTATAGGGACCGTGTTAGAACAGAAATACAATCTATGCTTGACAAGGGCATTATTGAGCCTGCAGTAAGCTCATACAACAATCCGTTACATGTTGTTGAGAAGAAAAATGGATCGATCAGGCTTGTCTTGGATTCGAGACAAATCAATACTATCATCATTCCTGAAACAGATAGGCCACAGACGATGGAAGAACTTCTTCAAAATTTTAATGGTGTAAAAGTGTTGTCTTCCATTGATCTCAGATCCAGCTTTTATCAGATTGAACTTCATCCAGAATGCAGAAAATACACAGCTTTCCTTTGTTTCGGCGTTTGTTATCAGTTTCGGAAACTTCCTTTTGGTTTGAACATTTCTTCGGCAGCATTCATTCGTGGGTTAAATTCCATATTACCTGAGTTCTTAAAACGTCACATCACCTTATATGTGGACGATATTCTAATAGCAGAAGCTTCATGGGAACAACATAACCGCATCCTCAACAGTTTGTTACGTATTTTTGCAGAATCTGGAATTACAGTTAACTTGGAAAAGTCTGAATTCGGTAGGTCAAAGGTGAAGTTTTTGGGACATATTATTTCTTCTGAAGGCATTCAGCCGGATCCTGAAAAGTTAGAAGCAATCAGAGCCATTCCAGTTCCATCCACAAAAAGACAAGTCCGCAGTTTTCTAGGTCTCGTAAATTTTTACCGTCGTTTTCTGAATATGCAAATTCTAGTTACACCAAAACTTTGTTCTCTCACTGGAAAAAATACTATTTGGAACTGGGACGAACAAGCACAGTTGGAATTCAATTCTTTGAAAGAAGCGTTACTTCACGCGCCAATACTAGCTCATCCAGATCTGTCACAAGATTTCTGCCTTAGCACGGATTCTTCTAAAGTCGGTCTTGGTGCCCACTTATTTCAAGAAGCCATAGAAAATGACACTACTGTTCAGAAAACCATTGCTTTTGCTAGCCGAGTGCTAACAAAAGCTGAAAAAAATTATTCCGTTACTGAATTAGAAGCTTTAGCTATCGTTTGGGCATTTAACAAATTCCGTTTCTTTCTTTCTGGTAAGCACGTAAAAGTATACAGTGATCATCGTGCATTACAATTTCTTATGTCTTCAAAATTAAATCATGATAGGTTAAAACGTTGGGCATTGTTTCTGCAAGAATTCCGCTTCACAATAGTCTACATTCCCGGCAAGGAGAACATTGTTGCGGACGCGCTGTCACGCGCACCGGCTGGGCTTGAGAAAAGTAACACAGAAGGCAACCTCGAGAAAAATTTCAGTATTCTTTACATTCAGAAAGTCTCCTTTGAAAACTTCATCACCACATCTTTACAGGATATTGCTCATGAACAAGATAAAGATCTGATTTGGAAAGACATCAAAAGTAAATGGCATGAAAAGACACACACTCAGATTCGGCATTATTACCTCATTAGAAACAACATACTGTTCAAACGCTGCACTGTTGATGACAAGCTATGGGTACTTTGCATTCCAGACGATTTTGTTAATAAGCTCATTTGGTACATTCATTTCAGCTACGCACATTTTGGTCCACGAAAATGTTATCATATTCTTCGAACGACTTGTTATTTTAACAATATGGAAAAGAGAATTCGAAGAGTCTTGTCTATTTGTAAACTTTGTCAAAAGGCGAAACCATCTACTGTCTCCCATCATGCTCCGCTGTTTCCTATCATTCCTTCTAAATTAAAAGAATTTGCTGCTGTTGATCTCTTGGGACCGCTTGTCAGAACATCGAATGGATTTGCGTACGTTCTAGTCGCTGTTGAACTCACTTCAAAATTTGTTTCTTTCACTCCGTTACGTAAAGCCACTGGACGGTCTGTATCCAACGCCTTTGTTAAAAATTTCTTACGTGAAGTTGGACACGTTAGTAAAGTCATTTCAGATAACGGACCGCAATTCAGATCTGCTGTTTGGTCACGCATGCTTCGGAATCATAAAATCAAACCTGTTTTTATTTCATTGTATTCACCACATTGTAACCCGTCTGAACGGATTATGAAAGAAATCAATAAGCTTTGCAGACTTTATTGTCACAGAAAGCATCAGCATTGGGACAGATATTTACACTTATTTCAAAATGTGCTGAATGAAATGCCTCATGATTCCACTGCTTTACCACCTACTCTTGTACTGAAGAATGAAGAAACACCGAACAGAATCAGAGAGCTTGTACCTTTCCCGAATACACGTAAACTTCGACACAAAGATATAATTGATTTGGCTCTTAAAAATATAAAATCTGCAGCAGACAAAAGGAGAAAACTAAACGGTAAAGCAAATGCAAAGAAATTATGTATTGGTCAGAAAGTTCTCATTAAAGCTCATTCATTGTCACATAAGAAGAAACACTTGAGTCACAAATTCTTTCTAGTTTACAATGGACCTTACAGAATCCGACGTATACCACATGATAATTGCGTTGAAGTTGAAACTCTGCGTACTAGGAAGAGTAAAGGTTTACACCACATTTCACATGTAAAACCATTTATTGACAGATAATCTGCTTTTTAACTTAGTCTTTGCAATTTTCACTTCACGCTACTTGTACAATTTGTCACACAGAGAAACTGTTAACATGCAACATTGTTTGAAGTTAAATATCCAGTCAAGAACCAAGAGAACTTATTTAAACAGAAATTACGAATGCATTGTTATTGTGAACAGGCGACACAGTGTTATTGTGTGTGTGCATTCTTGCTTGTTAGTTGCACGATTATGTAACGACTATAAGACTCACATACTTGGAACATATACCGGCACTGCTAATGAAATTTTCATGCAACATTTTGGTTTGCTTGAGAGTGGATTCTGGATTTAAGGTACTTTCTGTGAGATACCAGATGAGACAATGGTTAGTTTATGTGACAGCTACACTATTTTGTCACGACGCTACTAATGAGCGACAATTTACAATGTTGCTTTTGCGGTGTTTCTGTTTCATATCTGCACAGTTTTTCTGTATTATTCTGGAAAGTAAAACATGTTTTAGTAGTAACTTTTGTGGTATAGCTACAATGAGACAGCCTTTTCTGTAGCACAACAATACGTTACAGCACAGTACTTTCTTCATCACGGCAATAAGCGTAATAAGTATGATATCTATACGCAAAGCATTTCACTTTGTTTATCATGAGGTCAGTACATTGACTTCTGCAGAACTTAGCTTTTGGAGGACGATACCTACGACACTTCCACAGAGATTATCTTACAGCAAGACGCATATTTAGCGCTACAGAAAACGTATTTGAGTGATTAATTTTGTACTAAAAACATTTATTTTCAAAGATATTTGAAATACAATGATACAAAGGTTTTCCGTAATACATTTCATTCCATTCTTGAAATCTGTAACACCTGAAGGTATAATTACAATAAACCTCAGGGGGGTACACGCCTGCTTTGTGTACCATGTGTTTGGCAAGCACAAGGAGCCCTAGCTAATATGGTATTTGCTTATACAACTTTACACATCGGTACCATATTTCTCTAACACATAAATTACACAGCTATCTGATCATTTAACTGAGAGAGACAAACCTTTTTACTACGTCAGTGACACATGTTTACGTAATTACACCGTTGGGTAACTTCACACTTATGAAATTGTATTTTGTCTGTACTTTGTGAATTGTTTAATTTTTTCGGAACCATTGTGATACTATGAGAGCTTTGAATGATGTATTTGGTATGAGACCATGATTTTTAAAGTACGTTTGAGGTAGATGACACTACTGAAATGAGCAGAGAATTTTCTTTAGGTTTTGAAATTATTGCAGAAAGCTACGACCTTTTTGAGATTTGACTGAGGTGTTATGATGTTATTATTACGACGACGATGTGTATTATGCTGCTGAGGTATGTTTATGATTAATAGGCTGATGCTATATGAGTTATTTGATTATGCTACTTATCTGTTATGATGCAATATTGAAGAAGTGTCGACGAATAAGGTAAGGAGTAATGAATAGTGGTTAGGGACGCGGACTTGTGAAAAAGGATGTTGGAAACCAAGAATCGTACTTTAAGAGTTATTAAATGTGTGTGTAAATGCGTGAACGTATCACAATGCCGGCGAAGAATTTTTTGGACACTGTTATATTCATAGGATTTTGTTTCTACACATTTGCAACGCAAATTCTTGACCTGTGAAATATTTTTATATGAGACTGTCACTGTAGCGGAAACTGCTGTCGTAAATATTTCCGTAAGAAAGTTAAGTGACCACCTGCACGTGCGTCGTCGGCACACAGCCATTGACATTCCTTTAGAGAAAATATTGCAAATGCGACACCCTCATTACTTCCATTAACCTTGCTATTGACATTCCTTTGTAGAGGGCATCGCTAATGCGACACGCTCGTTACTTGAAAACATATGATTACTCGTACTTTGTGCTAATTACTGAAATGCTTATGAATTGATGGGAAATATTCGTACATCTGCACACCTGATTATGACAAGTGTCTTTCTACGAGAGTTGAGAGCTACTGATTTACGAAATGCCACATGACTATTGAATGATATTTTTATGCTTTGGTTTGCGTAATTGCTTATTTCATTTAATATCTGGTTTCCAGCTGTGTTGCAGCATTAGTTTTATAAAATAAACTTAGATGCATTTGCTAATGTGAACTCTTTCTGTCAACAGATCTATTAAATAATTATTTTATGATCCACATTCTTTAAAAAAGGAGCACTTGGAAAGGAAAGAACAATAAGAAGGAACTAGTAACAATAACACATAATTTTCTTTTCAAGTACATGGTAATATTTTTTTTACAATAAGTTGTTGTGGTGCACCACTTTAATTACATAGACATTAAGATGTGAATAGACATTTCTCTTGTCTGCATTGTTGTTTTTACTGTAATATTTTTTCTGCTTGAGCTATGTCATGTATAGATATAAGTTAATACTTCTGCTGCTGCTGTTTGCCAGGCATAGTGTTATTGAATTTGACTTTTGCTAATTTCTTAATGCTGCTTGCTTCGCAAATCTGCGTTTTTTTATTGCTGTTTATATTAACTGTTTTATGTGCTGTTGCATTGCCTCGTCCCTTAGTTTAGCATCTGAGCTCAGTAGATTTAAGTTAGCTTAAGAGGGGTAGACTATATAAGAAACTAACTGTGATGACTTGGAAGAAATGTATTGAGAAGCTATATGAAAATGGTTTGGGCAAAAGAAAAAAAAAAGGGATACTGTACAGTGGAGAAAAACTATTTTTGACAGAGGATGTGAACAGAATACAGAAAGCAAGCTTAAATAGGACTTTTGGGAATAATGATGAATGAAGGGAGATCTCCATGCAAAATACTGAAGTAAAACAAACCCTGTCCTTTCCTTTTGTGTTATCCCACTATGTGTTTGTGTACCCTTGTGTATTTGTTTTCTTCCTGTCTCTGTGTAGTTTCATAGAATTTTTTTCTTCTTTTAATATTAAGCTACATTCACTATGATGAGGAATACTGTTATCCTCAGATATAATTGGCATTAACAACATGTTATTTACCTTGTAAATATGCTTAGACATTATTTATTCTGTTTTGTTTTAATGCTCATGTGTAAAGTTGATGTTTCAAAAGTTATTTTGATCTTTTATGTATGTACTCATGTTATAATTCCGGTAACACTGATGTATATGTCTATTTCTATTCTTTTGTAAAGCCTGTACTGCAAATGTTATCTGTATTGTTATGTTCTTTAATGATGTATTTTGTACCTTTGTAATTGTATTCTGATGTTATAATATTGTAATTGACGCCAGTTAATCAAATTAAGTAACTTGTAAGCATTCATTTCACTGCACACATTTCTGTTGGTCATAGTACATGGACAATATGTGAGAAGCAGGGACTGTTAGTGTTTGCACGTGTGTTAATAATTCAGCAAGGGACTGGATAACAGCATTGCTGTTTCTAAGGACAATTCCAAAAAACTTTGTGAGTGCACAAGTGGTGGTTATGAACTTGTTATATTAACTGCAAGACTCTTCAATGGTGATTGTGCACCTGCACAGTCACAACAGATGGCTGCTGGCCATCTCTACAAGGACTACAGTGGGTCTGCACCTTTGCTGCCTCACCAATACTCTCTACCAGGACTGCAGTGGGTCTGCTCTGTGATGACCTACCTACCAATCTTCTTCAAAACGTCGACTGACTCTGCTGTGGGTTTGCTCTGTTGTGGCCCATTACCTGTCAGCATTTCAAGAGTCAGCACTGTCTTTCCGTTGGAAGGACAACACTACTTCTTCAAGACTGCATGGAAATCCACTACTTCTGTGTGCAATTTCTTTTACTAATGAGACTTTGTGAAAAACAAAAACTGTAATTACTATTATGATGAACAATCTGGACTGTCTTTATGGACAGTGAGAAAATTTTAGCTTTTGACCAACATTGTATAAATAAGTGTGTGCATTTGATATCTTTGTTATTGTAATTATGAAAAATTTTATCAAATCGTTATTGGCCACTGGCCAAAAAAAATTTGTAAAATTTTTTGCGGGCAGCATGGGGGCTATGTAAGTAGGCTGTTTAGATTTTTATATTGGTAATGCCATGTAGCGCTCTGTATGAAAATCACTGGCTGTGCTGTGTGCAGCCTGTGGCTAGTTTGCATTGTTGTCTGCCATTGTAGTGTTAGGCAGCGGGGAACAGCGCGTAGCGTTGCACAGTTGGAGGTGAGCCGCCAGCAGTGGTGGATGTGGGGAGAGAGATGGCGGAAGTTTTGAAATTGAACTGCTATATATATTATGATTATTAAGGTAAATACAGTGTTTGTTCTCTATTAAAATCTTTCATTTGCTAACTATCCCTATCAGTAGTTAGTGCCTTCAGTAGTTAGAATCTTTTATTTAGCTGGCAGTATTGGCGCTCGCTGTATTGCAGTAGTTCCAGTAACGAAGATTTTTGTGAGGTAAGTGATTTGTGAAAGGATAGGTTAAAGTTAGTCAGGGCCATTGTTTTGTAGGGATTATTGAAAGTCAGATTGCGTTGCGCTAAAAACATTGTGTGTCAGGTTAAGCACAGTCTTGTATAAGTTGTTCTAAGGGGACGTTTCAAAGTCATTCACAGGACGTGCACGATGGGGGTGCGAATTGTCATCCATGAAGACGAATGCCTGGCCAATATGCTGCTGATATAGTTGTACTATCGGTCGGAGGATGGCATTCACGTATCGTACAACCAGCTGCGTACGTCGGTCCCACATAATGCCACCCCAAAACAGCAGGGAACCTCCACTTTGCTGCACTCGCTGGACAGTGTGTCTAAGGCGTTCAGCTTGACCGGGTTGCCTCCAAACAGGTCTCCTACGATTGTCTGGTTGAAGGCGTATGCGACATTCATCGGTGAACAGAACGTGATGCCAATCCTGAGCGGTCCATTCGGCATGTTGTTGGGCCCATCTGTACCACGCTGCATGGTGTCGTGGTTGCAAAGATGGGCCTCGCCATGGACGTCGGGAGTGAAGTTGCGCATGATGCAGTCTATTGCGCACAGTTTGAGTCGTAACACGACGTCCTGTGGCAGAACAAAAGCATTTTTCAACATGATGGCGTTTCTGTCAGGTTTCCTCCGAGTCATAATCCGTAGGTAGCGGTCATCCACTGTAGTAGTAGCAGCCATTGGGCGGCCTGAGGGAGGCATGTCATCGACAGTTCCTGTCTCTCTGTATGTCCTCCATGTCCGAACAACATCGCTTTTGGTTTTCTCCGAGGCGCCTGGACACTTCCCTTGTTGAGAGGCCTTCCTGGCACAAAGTAACAATGCGGACGCAATCGAACCACGGTATTGACCGTCTAGGCATGGTTGAACTACAGACAACACGAGCCGTGTACCTCCTTCCTGGTGGAATGACTGGAACTGATCAGCTGACGGACCCCCTCCGTCTAATGGGCGCTTCTCATGCATGGTTGTTTACATCTTTGGGCGGGTTTAGTAACATCTCTGAACAGTGAAAGGGACTGTGTCTGTGATACAAGATCCACAGTCTTCAGGAGTTCTGGGAACTGCGATGATGGAAAACTTTTTTTTATGTGTGTATTTGTTACCGCGAAAGGAATCTCATCGTTAAAAATAGAGTTTACATGTGAATAGTATTTTAGTAAGATACACCAACTGTTACACTCATTCATGAGATTCTGTTTGCAAGTGTCTTTGCGTGTACGCAGAACGTCACCTGAGAATCGATTTCATTCCTAAAAATGTTGTGTTTGTTGCGCAATCTACAGAGGAACAGTCTGCATTTGTTTTACAAGTATCATGTTCCCTCTACTAACTGAAATTGACGACATTTGGTTTCCTTATTTTCAATGTCAGTGTATCGCATATGGACCAATTAATACTCGTCTATTATCTCTACATTCACTTATATTAACTGGCATCTATGACAACAAGAACGGCAGTAAATTGCAAGAGGCATCTAAAAATATCATCAGTTATCATCTATATAAATTCTGCCTTTTTAAATCAATTCTAGCATTTAATTTCTGTAAAGGCTGCAAAAGAGCAGCTACCACCCTCTTTGGAAAGATAGACCTAATATACCGAAATTAACTGGCTAATGAAATGTATTAAATGTGACTCACCGGAGCAGCCAGTCATCCCTCTAAATTGTCTCCCACTTCCACTGCAATTGCACGAAGTACGATATCGATAGTATATTCATTTAAGTAAACCGTAATGATGCAAATAAGATTGGGAAAGCTGCCTAGGAAGCCTAGGCTGGTACAAATAGCGCTAATTTTGTCCATTAGATAGAGAGATACTCTACAGTCCCGACAGCCATACGCCCTGAACACAACACCCCCTCTGCTGCGTTTGGCACTACTTGGTCATATTTTGCCAGTTGCAGGCATTGCCAGCCGTTGGCTGAGCTGGAGATGTGTCGGGGGTGATTCTTTCAGGTCACCTCCCTCTTCATTTGGTATCTGCAGCCAGCTGGTGAGAGGCCCTGCTTAACGGAAAAATTCCAACGCGATTCTGTACAGCCAGCAGCATCCCGTTGTTCTCTCTCAGTTTTTCGCAGGTCTTCCTTGAGTTGCATTGCCGTCAGCGGTCTGTGTATCCATCCACTGGCGGGTCAACATGTGAGTTTCCACGAGGTGACGCGTCCCGTCATCACTCTCGCTTGCAGATTCTCCAACAGTTCCTCTCGGGTTCGGCCCAAGCGATTCCTAGGGTGACTATCTGCAGAAGAGCACTGTGCTGTAACGAAGTCTGCTCTACAGTATATATATATAGGGTGTTACAAAAAGGTACGGCCAAACTTTCAGGAAAGATTCTCACACACAAAGAAAGAAAATATGTTATGTGGAAACGCTTACTTCCCATGTTAGAGCTCATTTTATTACTTCTCTTCAAATCACATTAATCATGGAATGGAAACACACAGCAACAGAACGTACCAGCGTGACTTCAAATACTTTGTTACAGGAAATGTTCAAAATGTTAGCGAGGATACATGTATCCACCCTCCGTCGCATGGAATCCCTGATGCGCTGATGCAGCACTGGAGAATGGCGTACTGTATCACAGCCGTCCACAATACGAGCACGAAGAGTCTCTACATTTGGTACCGGTGTTGCGTAGACAAGAGCTATCAAATTCCCCCATAAATGAAAAGTCAAGAGGGTTTAGGTCAGCAGAGCGTGGAGGCCATGGAATTGGTCCGCCTCTACCAATCCATCGGTCCCCGAATCTATTGTTGAGAAGCGTACGAACACTTCGACTGAAATGTGCAGGAGCTCCATCGTGCATGAACCACATGTTGTGTCGTACTTTTAAAGGCACATGTTCTAGCAGCAAAGGTAGAGTACCCCGTATGAAATCGTGATAGCCGGCCGAAGTGGCCGTGCGGTTAAAGGCGCTGCAGTCTGGAACCGCAAGACCGCTACGGTCGCAGGTTCGAATCCTGCCTCGGGCGTGGATGTTTGTGATGTCCTTAGGTTAGTTAGGTTTAACTAGTTCTAAGTTCTAGGGGACTAATGACCTCAGCAGTTGAGTCCCATAGTGCTCAGAGCCATTTGAACCATTTTTGAAATCGTGATAACGTGCTCCATTGAGCGTAGGTGGAAGAACATGGGGCCCAATCAAGACATCACCAACAACGCCTGCCCAAACGATCACAGAAAATCTGTGTTGATGACGTGATTGCACAATTGCGTGCGGATTCTCGTCAGCCCACACATGTTGATTGTGAAAATTTACAATTTGATCATCAGAATCGAGGAAGTACAGTACATACTGACGAAACTAAAATGAGCTCTAACATGGAAATTAAGGGTTTCCGGACACATGTCCACATAACATCTTTTCTTTATTTGTGTGTGAGGAATGTTTCCTGAAAGTTTGGCCGCACCTTTTTGTAACACCCAATATATACAGGGTTATTACAAATGATTGAAGCGATTTCACAGCTCTACAATAACTTTATTATTTGAGATATTTTCACAATGCTTTGCACACACATACAAAAATTCAAAAAGTTTTTTTAGGCATTCACAAATGTTCGATATGGGCCCCTTTAGTGATTCGGCAGACATCAAGCCGATAATCAAGTTCCTCCCACACTCGGCGCAGCATGTCCCCATCAATGAGTTCGAAACCAACGTTGATGCGAGCTCGCAGTTCTGGCACGTTTCTTGGTAGAAGAGGTTTAAACACTGAATCTTTCACATAACCCCTCAGAAAGAAATCGCATGGGGTTAGGTCGGGAGAGCGTGGAGGCCATGACATGAATTGCTGATCGTGATCTCCACCACGACCGATCCATCGGTTTTCCAAGCTCCTGTTTAAGAAATGCCGAACATCATGATGGAAGTGCGGTGGAGCACCATCCTGTTGAAAGATGAAGTCGGCGCTGTCGGTCTCCAGTTGTGGCATGAGCCAATTTTCCAGCATGTCCAGATACACGTGTGCTGCAACGTCTTTTTCGCAGAAGAAAAAGGGGCCGTAAACTTTAAACCGTGAGATTGCACAAAACAAGTTAACTTTTGGTGAATTGTGAATTTGCTGCACGAATGCGTGAGGATTCTCTACCGCCCAGATTCGCACATTGTGTCTGTTCACTTCACCATTAAGAAAAAATGTTGCTTCATCACTGAAAACAAGTTTCGCATTGAACGCATCCTCTTCCATGAGCTGTTGCAACCGCGCCGAAAATTCAAAGCGTTTGACTTTGTCATCGGGTGTCAGGGCTTGTAGCAATTGTAAACGGTAAGGCTTCTCCTCTAGTCTTTTCCGTAAGATTTTCCAAACCGTCGGCTGTGGTACGTTTAGCTCCCTGCTTGCTTTATTCGTCGACTTCCGCGGGCTACGCGTGATACTTGCCCGCACGCGTTCAACCGTTTCTTCGCTCACTGCAGGCCGACCCGTTGATTTCTCCTTACAGAGGCATCCAGAAGCTTTAAACTGCGCATACCATCGCCGAATGGAGTTAGCAGTTGGTGGATCTTTGTTGAACTTCGTCCTGAAGTGTCGTTGCACTGTTATGACTGACTGATGTGAGTGCATTTCAAGCACGACATACGCTTTCTCATCTCCTGTCGCCATTTTGTCTCACTGCGCTCTCGAGCGCTCTGGCGACAGAAACCTGAAGTGCGGCTTCAGCCGAACAAAACTTTATGACTTTTTCTACGTATCTGTAGTGTGTGGTGACCATATGTCAATGAATGGAGCTACAGTGAATTTATGAAATCGCTTCAATCATTTGTAATAGCCCTGTATATATATATATATTTATGTGTGTGTGTGTGTGTGTGTGTATGTGTGTGTGTGTGTGCACTGCTTTGTATTGTTTCAATTTCATGGCACCCTTTGCCGATAGTTAATTGCTGACACGATTCTGGTCGTTCAGTTATGTACTCTTTGCTAAACCGGATAACAAACTTCCGATACTTGTTTTTCAATTACAGATACATGTTTTAATTGAATTTATTGACCTGTAGCCTACACCGTACCTACACAAAATATACAGGTATTGATAGAAAATTAGTGTTAGAAAATTTCTTTGTTTGCACCCACACGAAAGTTGTAGACATAACGTACGTAGTTACAGATAGCCAATACCGTACAATCATTGTAAAATCAAATGTTATGCAATACTTTTGTGTAGCCCACCGCCAGTGACATGTTGGTCTTAGATGCAGACCCTTGTGCGAGCAGTGCATCTGTACGTCGTGTGAAAGAGCCTACGATCGTGTGTTGCGAACAAAGGCGTCACGCAGGTTGGCAACGGGTGACCGAGCTTCACATGTCTTTGTAAAAGCGTGGTGGTAGTACTTCCATGTAGTCTGGGGCACCGAAAGGAAAGGCGATTAGTAATGGCCTTATGCAGGAGTTATCTCGTTCCTTGCAAGTCGCTGTCAGTGTCAGTAAAATTACAGGACACGGGCCTGTCCTGCAAGCAGGAAAAGAAAACACCAATGCCTGTGCAACTGATAAATTATTTAATCAATCCATTTTATTTTATTTAATTAACTTCACTTGCGTGACAACGTCTTCACCTGTTACCACGACACTTAACTGACGATCCCTCCTCCCCGCCATACTGCATACTTTCTGAAATATTGAGGCCTAAGTTTCTCAAAAGAATTTTAATATTTGATGTCTGAAAATAATGAAAACTTGGAGAAAAGTGAGTTTCCAGAGTTTCTATATTTTTGTAGAGATCTTCCCTGTTTCTCAGGTATTTTCCGCGTTTGAACAGCAAATGCTTTCGTGGTCGCCGCAGTCGCAAATGTCAGTATCGCGTAAATTCAGGCTGTGAGGGCTTGTGGGAAAGTGTCTGCGTCGATTAGCATACGAATAATTCATGTAACGGCTCGCCAACTTGCTGCTGCACTGGTTGGTCTGTAATATTTGCCTTTGTGTTTATTTGGCGTCCCCCAGTGCTGCTGGAGTTATATCGTGCACGTGGTATCCGTGAACAGGTGGACAGGGCACCTAGGGTGCGAATGCATGCAATTGGCAAGAGATAAAAAAAAAAAAAAAAAAAAAAAAAAAAAAAAAAAAAAAAAAAACAAGGTATATCTCGGCTAGGCTGCGTGCCAACTGCCAGCTAACGGCGGAGCCATTAGAAACAGGCGACTGTGTTGTTAGTGTCCGGCCGTTAGGTGTGAGCAGAGCCGACGTGGGGTGAGGTGGTCGTTCGGCAGGGGAGGAGGCTGTTCGCTAACGGGACCAGGCTGCGAGCGGCGCAGGGCGAACGAGAAGTCGACGCGTAGCCCGTAATCAGTCTGCGAGAGTGGCTGTCTCTAGCCGGGGCGGCGGGTCTCTGTGTGGCTGGATACATAGGGACTGCCCACAACGTGCCGTCTAGTTTACGGCGTAAAAAACCCTCTAAGTGAGCTGCGCGCCAAGAAACTCGTCGCTGCAGTCTATTGGCGGGGGACCAGATACCGAGAACAAGCGGAGTGGCTGAGTCTCCCCAAATCGAGCTCTGT
Source organism: Schistocerca cancellata (assembly GCF_023864275.1). Lineage (NCBI taxonomy): Eukaryota > Metazoa > Arthropoda > Insecta > Orthoptera > Acrididae > Schistocerca > Schistocerca cancellata. The sequence goes on along the minus strand of NC_064630.1, from coordinate 775,091,248 downwards.
GTCCACTCAGAACGCCGCCGACAGGACGGTAAAATGTGTCGGTTGAACTCTAACCTTCTGTCCTTCTTTCTGTAACGTTCGGTAGCTCACAGACGAATGCAGTTAACGACTGCAACAGAGCGGGAAGTCATAAACAACTGATGGTGCAACTAACTCCAAAGAAAAACTAGAGGGCATCCTAAACGAAAGAAATGACAACATTGACAACAGTGTAAGCACTCACATGCACGCACGCAACTGATTGCCTGACACACAAAACGCTATATAGCCACGCACAGACCAATAGCGCGTACCCTCTGTCAACCTGACTGTACACATTACTGTTGTTGTTGTTGCTGTTAAGGTCTTCAGTCCTGAGACTGGTTTCATGCAGCTCTCCATGCTACTCTATCCTGTGCAAGCTTCTTCATCTCCCAGTACCTACTGCAACCTACATCCTTCTGAATCTGCTTAGTGAATTCATCTCTTGGTCTCTCTCTACGATTTTTACTCTCCACACTACCCTCCTATACTAAATTGGTGATCCCTTGATGACTCAGAATATGCCCTACCAACCGATCCCTACTTCTGGTCAAGCTCTGCCACAAATTTCTCTTCTGTCCTATTCTATTCAGTACCTCCTCATTAGTTATGTGATCTACCCATCTAATCTTCAGCATTCGTCTGTAGCACCACATTTCGAAAGCTTCTATTCTCTTCTTGTCCAAACTATTTATCGTCCACGTCTCACTTCCGTACATGGCTACACTCCATACAAATACTTTCAGAAATGACTTCCTGACAAATCTATACTCGATGTTAACGAATTTCTCTTCTTAAGAAACGCTTTCCTTGTCATTGCCAGTCTATATTTTATATCCTCTCTACTTCGACCATCATCAGTTATTTTGTTCCCCAAATAGCAAATCTCCTTTACTACTTTAAGTGTCTCATTTCCTAATCTATTTCCCTCAGCATCACCCGATTTAATTCGACTACATTCCTTTATCCTCGTTTTGCTTTTGTTGATATTCATCTTATATCCTCCTTTCAAGACACTATCCATTCCGTTCAACTGCTCTTCCAAGTCCTTTGCTGTCTCTGACAGAATTACAATGTCATCGGCGAACCTCAACGTTTTTATTTCTTCTCCATGGATTTTAATACCTACTCCGAACTTTTCTTTTCTTACCTTTACTGCTTGCTCAATATACGGATTGAATAGCATCGGGGAGAGGCTACAACCCTGTCTCAATCCCTTCCCAACCACTGCTTCCCTTTCATGTCCCTCGACCCTTATAACTGCCATCTGGTTTCTGTACAAATTATAAACAGCCTTTCGCTCCCTGTATTTTGCGCCTGCCACCTTTGGAATTTGAAAGAGAGTATTCCTGTCAACATTGTCAAAAGCTTTCTCTAAGTCTACAAATGCTAGAAACGTAGGTTTGCCTTTCCTTAATCTATCGTCTAAGATAAGTCGTAAGCTCAGTATTGCCTCACGTGTTCCAATATTTCTAAGGAACCCAAACTGATCTTCCCCGAGGTCGGCTTCTATCAGTTTTTCCATTCGTCTGTAAAGAATTCGCGTTAGTATTTTCCAGCCGTGACTTATTAAACTGATAGTTCGGTGATTTTCGCATCTGTCAAGATCTGCTTTCTTTGGGATTGGAATGATTATATTCTTCTTGAAGTCCTTGGGCATTTCGCCTGTCTCATACATTTTGCTCACCAGATGGTAGAGTTTTGTCAGGACTGGCTCTCCCAAGGCTGTCAGAAGTTCTAATGGAATGTTGTCTACTCCCGGGGCCTTGATTCGACTTAGATCTTTCAGTGCTCTTGTAACGTATTACTATGTTTACGACGTTTCTCATCGAGCCATATACGTTATCTCACATTTCTAGCTGCTTCTCTCACACAAATAATGATAAAAATTCAGAAATTCGGGGTCGCCATCAGCCCAAGCCCTTCCTAATCATTTAGAAAAAACGGAGCTGGAAAATTATTAGTTTAATTACTTTAATAATTTAATTACAAGTACGCAAATTTCTTGAAGCAGCCAGATAAATTGCAGTCCATGTCGTGCATGAAGCAACTTGATTAATTCAGGAATGGAAATCAGAGTAAGGGAGTAAGATCGACACCAAAGAATTTATCTTTCACGTAAATTATTTATTGTAACTAAATATTTGGTTGCACATCTTAACTACACATAACTGGTGCCTGAGTCGAAATATTTAAGTAAGAATTACGTGAGAATGAAACAGAGCACAATTTAACTACAGCAAGAAGAAACACAGAAGACGGGGGTGGGAGACAATTATACTATCATCTCCTTTCTATTAATATCATAAAAATATCTAAGTGAGATTTGCATTACGATTCTACGCATGCTCTATTCTGGACAGAGGTTTAACCAATGCACGAGGTTGTGCAATAATTATTTAACATACTAACTGCGTCTGCTGCTTGCTAACGGCCGAACTAGAGCACGTGGTGCATTCTGACTCAAACTGTTGTGCTGCTTTGTAGAAAGCGCACGAAAAGAACAGATATTCTTGCAGAAATTGTAGCACATTAAACAAAAAAATTGTTGAAATAAAGCCTATTGCGGTGCCGTGGTTGACCAGAAGTGTCATTGATTACCGAACACGTGGCACAAAATCGACTAACAAAGACAAAAACAATTTCCACAAAATATAAGATTAAAAATCATTAAAAAAAACTTGCTTCAGTTAAGCTGAAGTTCTTAAGTATTTCACCAGTTAAACATAACGAAGTCCTAACTCAACCTGATTCCCATCACCTGAAACCCCCCATAAGAGTTACGATCCGTACTCACCAAGCGTTCACGGAAGAGTGCCCCTTTCTCTTTAGAGATTACCTAGCCTCCTCGTGCAGCGGAAGCTACCAGAGGGGTAGCCCTCCGTCACCAACCGCACACACAAAAACAGCCTTCGACACAATCCTCGACTAAGATGGGTAAACCTCTCTGTTCAGGTATTGGAAACCTAAGTTGGTCACCCTGTGCTCTCCTTTGAACGAGAAGCAACGTCGTCTGCTCCCAGCAGACGATGACCAGCTCAGCGTTTCACACAAAACAAAACCGAAAGCCCACATTCAGACACACATAAAATAATCAATAGGCCTTATTTGAGTGCTCAGTCTTTCTGGAAGAGTTCATGAGTTGAGCTAAAATCAGGTAGTAAAATGAATAGGTTGTACCGAATTCGACAAGCGTCTTATGAAACGACTTCGCAGAGACGTTTCACTCTGTCACACTCTTCACGCAGTATCATATCTTCCATTTCATCTTCATCTACATCCTCTTCCATTACCATAATATTGCCCTCAAGTACATCGCCCTTGTATAGACCCTCTATATACTCCTTCCACCTTTCTGCTTTCCCTTCTTTGCTTAGAACTGGGTTTCCATCTGAGCTCTTGATATTCATACAAGTGGCTCTCTTTTCTCCAAAGGTCTCTTTAATTTTCCTGTAGGCAGTATCTATCTTACCCCTAGTGAGATAAGCCCCTACATCCTTACATTTTTCCTCTAGCCATGCCTGCTTAGCCATTTTGCACGATCTCGTTTTTGAGACATTTGTATTCCTTTTTGCCTGCTTCATTTACTGTATTTTTATATTTTCTCCTTTCATCAATTAAATTCAATATTTCTTCTGTCATCCAAGGATTTCTACTATCCCTCGTCTCTTTACCTACTTGATCCTCTGCTGCCTTTACTTCATCCCTCAAAGCTACCCATTCTTCTTCTACTGTATTTCTTTCCCCCATTCTTGTCAATTGTTCCCTTATGCTCTCCCTGAAACTCTGTACAATCTCTGTTTTAGTCAGTTTACCCAGGTCCCATCTCCTTAAATTGCCACACATTACTAAACAGCTGAAATTGTGCACAATTAAAGTTGCAGGTGGACCAGGTCTAAATGGCCGCCAGGAAAGCAAATTATCCGCAAGATATTCATCAAGTACCTGCGAAGAAGAGCACGAAGTGACTTTCAACAAACTTCAAGCATAAATTCAAATCTTTTCTACTGTTTTTCGTTAGTCTACAGGTAAATAATAAACTAACAAAAACATCATAATTAGGGTATCGTGTCTTCAACCATAAGGGTTTTACATTATTATCGTGAAATACTATGAGTGTTCTGCAATGATTTATTCCTATCGTTCATGGTGAGCCATGTGGCTTATCTGATGATGAACAAAATGGTATTGCAAGTATGTAGTACCTTGGTCTAACCGTAAGCGGAAGGAAACACTTTAGAAGTGTAGTACCTCCACAGTACAGCCCAACTTCCCAACTACTGTCATTATGGGAGCTGATAACATGGGGTGTGGTCATCAAGGACACTCCTGGACGATACGGTTCGTGCGGAAGAAGGGTGTTGACACTGCGGATATTCACAAGCTATTGGTGGTCGTATGTGGAGAAACTGAACCGTCAAGGGAAGTGTTCTTGTAACGCGACAACGCTCGTCCCCCTATCAGTCTGGAAACCACGGTTGCCATCGCTGAAATTGGGTTTCAAGTGCTGCCAAACCCACCACTGAACCCTGGCTTGGCCGCTTCCGATTACCACCTATTGAGGGCTCTGACGAAACCACTGCGTGGACATCATTTCGCATACTTACAGGAATTGCGGGAAATTGTCCTGTGGTGGATGCGACAGACTCCACAGAAATGGTTCGAGGAGGATCTACAGAAGTTAGAAGAGCCAAATCAGGAGAGTATGGTAAGTGTGGCAGTACCTATTGTCCCCTCACGTAATGACAACCATTGGGTAATTGGACTGTTCTGTGCAGGGATTGCACTTCTAGTGATTGTCCGACCAACTAAAGTGGGACCAAAGTACTAGATACCTGCAACTGTAATGATGAGTCAAATGAGGCACTTTGAAGGACGTGAAAAGTAACAAGAGCCAAAGAAACTGGTACACCTGCCTAATATCGTGTAGGGCCCCTGCGAGCACGCAGAAGAGCGGCAACACGACGTGGCATGGTTTCGGCTAATGCCTGAAGTAGTACTGGAAGGAACTGACACCATGAATCCCGCAGGGCTTCCCATAAGTCCGTAAGAGTACGAGACGATGGAGATCTCTTCTGAACAGCATTTTGCAAGGCATGCCAGATACACACATGACTGTTCATGACTGGGAAATTTGATGTCCAGCGGAAGTGTTGAAAGGTGGCTACACTGAGCCACAGCGCCAGAAATCGCGCCAGAGAGTATTGTTCCGCCGCCTCCACTGGCAGTGATTATTGAGACGCAGCGACAGGCAGTTCTGGCCGGGAAGTTGTGGTGGACACTGCTTGTAGCTGAAGTCAGAGTGAGATGCGGTAGTGGAGAGTGTTGTTCCATGTTTATGCAGTTATTTGATGGGAGAGATAGCAGACGTTGTTCCAATGGAGATATTGTAATGATCTGAGTGCTTTTCGTCAATATAAATTAAGGTAACTAACTACTGTTCTTTATTTTCTTATTATTTGTGTGTCCTGAATAATGCTTCATTACAGGTTCAGTCAACAAAGCATCTGGCGTGTGTTCTTGTATTAGAGTGTAATTCTGGGTTTCTTGCACAATTATAGTATTTCTAATTTTCTTTTATCACGTCAGTATAAATAATATTTAAAAATTCTTGTCTTGTTGAAGAAGAACCGTGCCAGATGTGCGTTGATTCATACTACCACATACAGAACAGCTACACTTGTACTTGTTGTTTCGTAGGTTTTATAGTTGCTGGGGACTTAATTAATTAACTGTGTTAACGAAAACTTTCTTACATTCTTTGTTGTCATTCTAAGCAGTCAGATTGCGTACTAAAACTAGTCAGGGCCAGCCGTTTACGAAACAGCGTAATCGGACATACAGCGACAGAAAATTAAAAAGTATTTGCATTGCATTCTTATATCTTTATTTTAATTAAGCCCCCATGCAGTGTTTAAACTCAGAAGAGTTTTCCTAACGACAGTCTGTAGCAATTCTGGACGTTTGGCGTGTCTTGCTGGAATTGCTAAAATCCATCGGAATGCACAATGACATGAATGGATGCAGGTGATCAGACAGGATGCTTACATACGTGTCACCTGCCAGAGTCGTATCCAGACGTGTCAGGGGTCCAATATCACTCCAACTGCACACGGCCCACACTATTACAGAGCCTCCACCAGCTTCAAAAGTCTCCTACTGACGTGCAGGCTCCATGGATTCATGAGGTGTCCATCCGTTCGATACAATTTCAAACGAGACTCGTCCGACCACGCAACATGTTTCCAGTCAACAGTCCAACATCGGTCTTGAAGGGCTCAGGCGAGGCGTAAAGCTTTGTGTCGAGCAGTCATCAAGGTTCAAAAATTGCTCTGAGCACTATGGCACTGCACTTCTGAGGTCATCAGTCCCCTAGAACTTAGAACTACTTAAACGGAACTAACCTAAGAACCTAACCTATCTCGGGCATGGGTGTGTGTGAACACACCCATGCTCGAGGTAGGATTCGAACCTGCTGCCATACAGGTCGCGCGGTTCCAGACTGAAGCGCCTAGAACCGAGTCATCAAGTGTACCCGAGTGGCACATCAGCAGCGAGAGCGCATATCGATGATGTTTCGTTGAATGGTTCGCATGCTGACACTTGTTCCAAGGCCCAGCATTGAAATCTGCAGCAATTCGCGGAAGGGTTGCTCTTCTCTCACGCTGAACGGTTCTCTTCTGTTGTCCTTGGTCCCGTTCTTGCAGGATCTTTTTCCGGCCGCAGATTTGATATTTTACCGGATTCCTGTTATTCACGGTCCACTCGTGAAATGATCGTACGGGAAAATTCCCACTTCACCGCTACCTCGGAGATGGTGTGTCCCGTCGCTAGTGCGCCGACTATAACACCAAGTTCAAACTTACTTGAATCTTGATAACCTGCCACTGTAGCAGCAGTAACCGATCTAACAACTGCGCCAGACACCTGTTGTCCTACATAGGCGTTGCTGGCCGCAGTGCCATATTCTGCCTGTTTACGTATTTCTGTATTTGAATACGCGTGCCTATACCAGTTTCTTTGGCTCTTCAGTGTAATAAAGAATAGGGGTGGGGTGGTTGGTGCATCTGTTCACATTGTGGAAAAATCTTTGGAAATTTGTAGTAAAATCCTATGGGACAAACTGCTGAGGTCATCGGTCCCTAAGCTTACACACTACTTAATCTAACTTAAACTAAATTACGCTAAGGACAACACACGGACCCATTCCCGAGGGAGGACTCGAACCTCCGACGGGGAGTTATATTGTGAAGAGTATATCTATATTCACCCATTATTTAAAACATAATATGAAAGGTTTAATTGTGACTGCTAAAAAACAGTAAAGTAGATTCGTCTTTACAGGGTGGAGTAAGACATCGTGATGAATGTCAGGGCAGGGGGTAAGGCCGGTATTACACTATCAAATTTCTTTGTCAAAGATTTGATCAAAGATGTGATCCAATATTCCGTCCAATATATTTGACAAAGATCTTTGACGTAGCGCTAGAGGGGGTATTACACTGTCATCAAATTTTTCGTCAAAGTTCAAGATGGCTGACAACAACTTGCTATTAACCGCAGCAGTTCTACGTACTCCAATTGCATTGTGTGCACATGCGGAAAAGAAGTGGGGCAAAAATGGAACCATACATACGAGGTTGACAGTCTTAAAAGTCCTGGGATTACAACTTGATAATAAATTCAGTTGGGAGGAGCACACCACAGAACTGCAGAAAGGCCTTAACAAATCCGTATTTGCAATTCGAGTGTTAGCAGACATAGGCAACATAAAAATGAAAAAGCTTGCATACTTTCATTCCATCATGTCATATGGGATAATATTTTGGGGTAAATCTTGAAGTCAAACAAGTTTTCAAGGTCCAAAAGCGTGTAATACGTATTATTTGTGGAGTAAATTCACGGACCTCCTGCAGAAACCTTTTCAAAGAACTGGGTATACTAACTACTGCCTCTCAGTATATTTACTTCTTAATGAAATTTGTCGTAAATAATATATCTCTTTTTCCAACAAACAACTCAGTTCATACATACAATACCAGGAATAAAAATGATGCACAAGGACTTAAAAGCACTTACTTTAGTTCAAAAAGGGGTCCACTACTCAGGAACACTCATCTTCAATAATTTGCCAGGAAACATAAAAAATTTAGTTAGAAATAAAGATCAGTTTAAAAGGAGCCTGAAAGACTTACTACTGGCTAACTCCTTCTACTCCATTGGCGAAATTTTTAATAGAAACAAATGATGTATTGTATTTTTTCATACTATTAGTATTGTTATTTCAGCTTTAAAAAAATCGACATGTTCCACATCCACGAGGCTCTCCTCAGCACGGATCTATGGAACGAAAAAGTAATCTAATCTGGGTGAAGCCGTGGGTTTTACGACGACACGATAAAAGCATTCAACAAAACTTGTTACGTGAGCTTACAGTGGAAGACGTCAAGTCGTACATCAATTACTTAAGAATGGATGAGCATACATTTCTGTATGTGCTCAATGAACTGTATCCTCATATCACAAAGCACAATATTCACTTAAGAACTGCTACATCTTCAGAAGACTGGCTCACTATAACACTCCGATTCCTTGCTACAGGAGAGGGTTATGTTAGGTTAGGTTAGGTCTCCAATCTTCTTAATCTATTTTTGTATTCAGGGTGCCTCACGTTGTAAAGCGCCTCATCAGCTTCAGACATCTCTATTAATTTTGTAGTTGTCGGCACACACCAATTGTATTTACCGGCAATGGTTATAAAAACACTACAGACGACAGTACGCTGCAGCGATGCTAGCGCTCCATGTGGTAACGTGTCACATTGCAGTGAACAGAAGACAAGCGGTTTCTTTGTTCAAATATACAGCGAGGCCCTAGATTTGATCAAATATTGGACGACATTTGACAAAGTCCCTATTACACTATCAAATATCTTTCACAAAGATATTGGACAAAGATATTGGACAAAGAAGTTTGATAGTGTAATACCGGCCTAAGGGACATAGAACCGAGCAAATTTCCCGTATAGCCATAGCTTAGAGATGCGCCGTTGCGGAGCAACGGGCGTAAGACAACAGCCAATCAGCAACGGGCACGCGCAGGTGGTTCCGGCCAGCGAACGTGACCGTGCTTGGTTGTAACTGGGAATACGATTTTGTCGAACTACGGTGCGGCGCTGTGCTACTGTAGTTGTGCTCCACTGCGTAGATGGTTCGTTGCTCAGGCATGACCCAGCGACTATCAAAGAACATTCGCGTCCAATACATCCAGCCAGTCATGTACATAAAATTTAAGGTTTGCCTAGCTTTGACCGTTCAGCTGCAACATCATCTTCGGCCGATCACTGACTGCTCTCTTTCAACATAACACGTGTCAGCTGGAGCAACTCAGTTCGAAGGCAAACACTTCTGCGTTTGACTCAACGGCCGTGGTGTTCCTGGCTCCAACCGAACTCGCCAGTCCTGTGAACGACAGTAGCTCGTTAACACGTTAGTCATCGAAGTCAAAAACGTGACAGAAAGACACATTTTGCAACCTACTTCAGTGTGGTAATATACTTGTGCATTTAACTTGCGATGGTTATAAATTCAAACCTAACAGGAGAATTCTGGTTCAAATGGCTCTGAGCACTATGGGACTTAACAGCTATGGTCATCAGTCCCCTAGAACTTAGAACTACTTAAACCTAACTAACCTAAGGACATCACACAACACCCAGTCATCACGAGGCAGAGAAAATCCCTGACCCCGCCGGGAATCGAACCCGGGAACCCGGGCGAGGGAAGCGAGAACGCTACCGCACGACCACGAGCTGCGGACGGAGAATTCTGGGAACTGAGAACTGAAGAACGTGAGAGGCGATACTGTGGTAAAAGTTTGTAGTGTTCTCTTAAATTGTTTACGCTACGCAGCGAAAACTTATTTTTGCGTTTGGAAGGCACTCATAACCACACATCAGTTCCAGAACAGTTAAACGAGAGAATGTTATCGAATTCCGTCAAAACAAAAGGCGAAACCTATGGTAAAAGACCATCAAAGCTTAATATGCAAAGAAGTGGATGACAATCCAACAGCCGTGAGCACTTTAAGACGTTATTTATATTCGCAACAGTGCTACTCACGCTCGTTTGCAGAATATGCTGGAACTGCCACAGTCCGCAATGGTAATTCATATTGCCTTATCGTAGATGTAGACGACAACTACTAAAAGAGAAGCCTTTGTCCTTAATAATGATATCGCAAATGGCCATGTTGTTTTTTCAAGCTACTCCATTCTACAATACTTATGTCAGCGGAAACTGCATTGATGGATGGAACTTCTCAATATTGGGCGAAACACTTTCTCCGGTTATTCACGGTCCACATCTGTTAATTTGTAAATACACTCCTGGAAATGGAAAAAAGAACACATTGACACCGGTGTGTCAGACCCACCATACTTGCTCCGGACACTGAGAGAGGGCTGTACAAGCAATGATCACACGCACGGCACAGCGGACACACCAGGAACCGCGGTGTTGGCCGTCGAATGGCGCTAGCTGCGCAGCATTTGTGCACCGCCGCCGTCAGTGTCAGCCAGTTTGCCGTGGCATACGGAGCTCCATCGCAGTCTTTAACACTGGTAGCATGCCGCGACAGCGTGGACGTGAACCGTATGTGCAGTTGACGGACTTTGAGCGAGGGCGTATAGTGGGCATGCGGGAGGCCGGGTGGACGTACCGCCGAATTGCTCAACACGTGGGGCGTGAGGTCTCCACAGTACATCGATGTTGTCGCCAGTGGTCGGCGGAAGGTGCACGTGCCCGTCGACCTGGGACCGGACCGCAGCGACGCACGGATGCACGCCAAGACCGTAGGATCCTACGCAGTGCCGTAGGGGACCGCACCGCCACTTCCCAGCAAATTAGGGACACTGTTGCTCCTGGGGTATCGGCGAGGACCATTCGCAACCGTCTCCATGAAGCTGGGCTACGGTCCCGCACACCGTTAGGCCGTCTTCCGCTCACGCCCCAACATCGTGCAGCCCGCCTCCAGTGGTGTCGCGACAGGCGTGAATGGAGGGACGAATGGAGACGTGTCGTCTTCAGCGATGAGAGTCGCTTCTGCCTTGGTGCCAATGATGGTCGTATGCGTGTTTGGCGCCGTGCAGGTGAGCGCCACAATCAGGACTGCATACGACCGAGGCACACAGGGCCAACACCCGCCATCATGGTGTGGGGAGCGATCTCCTACACTGGCCGTACACCACTGGTGATCGTCGAGGGGACACTGAATAGTGCACGGTACATCCAAACCGTCATCGAACCCATCGTTCTACCATTCCTAGACCGGCAAGGGAACTTGCTGTTCCAACAGGACAATGCACGTCCGCGTGTATCCCGTGCCACCCAACGTGCTCTAGAAGGTGTAAGTCAACTACCCTGGCCAGCAAGATCTCCGGATCTGTCCCCCACTGAGCATGTTTGGGACTGGATGAAGCGTCGTCTCACGCGGTCTGCACGTCCAGCACGAACGCTGGTCCAACTGAGGCGCCAGGTGGAAATGGCATGGCAAGCCGTTCCACAGGACTACATCCAGCATCTCTACGATCGTCTCCATGGGAGAATAGCAGCCTGCATTGCTGCGAAAGGTGGATATACATTGTACTAGTGCCGACATTGTGCATGCTCTGTTGCCTGTGTCTATGTGCCTGTGGTTCTGTCAGTGTGATCATGTGATGTATCTGACCCCAGGAATGTGTCAATAAAGTTTCCCCTTCCTGGGACAATGAATTCACGGTGTTCTTATTTCAATTTCCAGGAGTGTAATCATGTTGAGCCCCGAACTGCTCGAGCTGGTGAATATTTCGTGTGCTGTGATTACGAAATAGACTGAGTTTTCACGTATCATTCATGACTACTGAATTTGGGGAATTTGCTACCATTTTCGTAACGTCTCATCGTAACTTCACTGCACTTGATAAGGATATTTTCCGTCTGCGTTTTAATCGAAATTGTAGGGCCACTTCCTGTTTGTTTGAAATGCCCTTTCTTGAAAAAAATGTTATTCAACATAATTTTCTGTCGTCTCCGTCAATTACAGACACTAGAATACAACATTTGTTATTACGTTATTCATTGAACTTTTATTTTATATTTCTGTGTATTTTATTAACTCGTAATTCTGTCCAGTGCATAGACTATTTGACTGTAAGATCGCATCTGTAGGTTCTTATTTGCAGTGAATTAGCTGCAGGCATAAAAGCAGACGTACAAAGATCGATCCTAAGACTACATCGAGCTATTCTTTTTTAAAGAGAGCCTTACATAACCCAAGCGCCTAATTTATGAGTAATCACAGATTAATGTAGGACGAGGCAACTGTCTTTTAATCCAGGAACGGTGATCACTGACTTTGATCAGTCCATCCATGACGGTATCAACGTTGCCTGCCCATCAATCAAGATTACGGGCTGTCGGTTTCAACTGGCTCAAGCTTGGTAATTACAAATGAAGTTGTTATTCTAACAAAACTATATTACTGTTCAACGATAAACGGCCGTAATTGGCATAGAATACCATTTGTCTTTTTTACAAACACAGTAAAATACAGGCTAAAAGTCAGCTGTACATCACTCACGCTACCAAGAATTGTGTTCGATGTTCGAGTCGTGGACTTAAAAATCTTTTCTTTCTGCATTTCCATAAACATTATTTTTTCTACACATTTCTGGTGGCGAAAAAACAAACAGTTGGTGTGGATTCTATGTGCAAAGATCACAACAGTGAAGAAGGCCAGTGACTTCGTTACGTCTTTGGGAAGTCCTCAAGACGTTGCTGATACTTTTGCTGGCCACAAGACCAAAAAGTCACCAATTTTATCGATTACGTGACTGAAAGCTTTCATTCCTGTTTGAATGCTTCGTGTGGATCTCCTCTCCTAAACATGATCCAGTTTATGAAAAGTCTGAAGCATAAACAAACTGATACCAGCATAACAATTAACTCTGCGAAAATGCCTACATCATCAAAACGGACTCAAAAACCAGCAAGAGGCGAGCCTACCTACAAGAGAAATTAGATTTCCACAGAAATGGTGAAATTAGCAGAGTGGAATTTGTTATGTGCGTATCAAACAAAGCAGCCATGAGGAGAACATTAGACAAAAAAAAATATAGTTGATTTAAGGGAATATATCTGTATGTGAAATTTGTTATAAGATCTTTGTGTTTATATATAATTTGTTTTCCTTCATATCTTGTTCATTGATCCAGTGCTTACAAGATTCCGTAAGAACGTTATAAATAGTGGCAGAGGTCATACACTTGATCCGTTAACATCCGGATGAGTTAGCCGAATATGTGCAGTTGGTCTTGTAACACTATCACAGCAGACAAAGAAATGAATGTTCGAAATATCGTCTGCCACAATGGGTACACAGGGACGCACAGCGATGCTATGTGTGGTTTACAGATGAAAATCTAGTGCCTCCGCCCCCTACTTCTCGTAACTGAATTGCAGCCAACTTGCTTACCATTTGTCTCGTACATGTTGTCCCACTTGATTTCTTATTTGTCGATCACTAGCCTTAGCGCTTGTGCAGTAAACAGCGCAAAACAGTGTGGCAATTGGGTTGGTTCGAATGCCACGCATAATGAGAATCGTAAAATGTTAGGATGTCAACTAATTTTGTTTCGTTTGTCCCGTCGCAAAATTAGTAAAAACGATTTCTAGAGTCAGTCTGATTCGTTAATGTTCATAACAAGATGGCCGGTCATTAATCACTAGTTGCCGAGCACCGCAAAGGTCACAGAATGCTTCACACGATCTTAGAATCCACATGATATCGCACAGCCGTATATTCCGAAGCAACTTCAACAATTAATTCCGTCTTTGCACAGGTCTGCACTAGTTCGCGCGGTGCCCTCGCGAAAATCGATCGAACACTGACTTGGATTGATACAACATCGCGCAAGTACGTCATCGGAGGAAATTTTTCAACAACATGGTCCATCTATACAGGAAATCGGCTTTCATACACGGATTCATGTATTAACTCCTCGGAAACCGGACGTATACCAGCAGTGAGCTACCTTAGCAGTCTGGTGCCTGCCCTTTCAGGGCGCACTTGTGACTGGTCCACCCTTTTCATCAATCGATAAGTACTCGCAGTGACTAAAACTTACAGTTGGCGTTTCCTGATGAACTGAGTGATAGTGAAGTTAATGTTAACAAGTCCTCAGTGCAAGTAACGTCATCAGCACGCTTGGAGCTGTACATTAATATTTGAACAGTAAATGTACACTACTGGCCATTAAAATTGCTACACCAAGAAGAAATGCAGATTATAAACGGGTATTAATTGGACAAATATATTATACTAGAACTGACATGTGATCACATTTTCACGCGATTTGGGTGCATAGATCCTGAGAAATCAGTACCCTGAACAACCAATTCTGGCCGTAATAACGGCCTCGATACGCCTGGGCATTGAGTCAAACAGAGCTTGGATGGCGTGTACAGTTACAGCTAGCTGCCCATGCGGCTGTAACGGATCGTGCAGCCACGTCTCGATCCCTGAGTCAACAGATGGGGACGTTCGCAAGACAACAACCATCTGCACGAACAGTTCGACGACGTTTACAGCAGCATGGACTATCAGCTCGGAGACCATGTCTGCGGTTACCCTTGACGCTGCATCACAGACAGGAGCGCCTGTGATGGTTTACGCAGTGACGAACCTGGGTGCAGGAATGGCAAAACGTCATTTTGTCGGATGAATCCAGGTTCTATTTACAGCATCATGATGGTCGCATCCGTGTTTGGCGACATCGCGGTGAACGCCCATTGGAAGTGTATATTCGTCATCGCCATACTGGCGTATCACCCGGCGTGATGGTATGGGGTTACACGTCTCGGTCACGTCTTGTTCGCATTGACGGCACTTTGAACAGTGGACATTTGAGATGTGTTACGACCCGTGGCTCTACCCTTCATTCGATCCCTGCGAAACCCTGCATTTCAGCAGGATAATGCAGGAGCGCATGTTGCAGGTCCTGTATGGGCCTTTCTGGATACAAAAAATGTTCGACTGCTGCCCTGACCAGCACATTCTCCAGATCTCACACCAATTGAAAACGTCTGGTCAATGGTGGGCGAGCAACTGGCTCGTCACAATACGCCAGTCACTACTCTTGATGAACTGTGGTATCGTGTTGAAGCTGCATGGGCAGTGTACCTGTACACGCCATCCAAGCTCTGTTTGACTCAATGCCCAGACGTATCAAGGCCGTTATTACGGCCTGGTTGGTTGTTCTGGGTACTGATTTCTCAGGATCTATGCACCCAAATTGCGTGAAAATGTAGTCACATGTTAGTTCTAGTACAATATATCTGTCCAATGAATACCCGTTTATCATCTGCATTTCTTCTTGGTGTAGCAATTTTAATGGCCAGTAGTGTAGTATATTCAACTTCTCCTCGTTGGTGTACATGTCTGCCGGCAACGAATGTTGAAACAGAAATGAGCGGCCTCGAGAACAGACAAGTAAACAGGCAAATGTGTGACATTCTGACACAGTGTAACACGAGAGCTCTGCTTGGCGGTGTTTGCGGAGCTAATTTCGATTCCGGTTACCGTGCACTCAAATTCTAGGATATATCTCGTTTTTTTTTACGACGGGTTTCAACTTCAACATTAACAAACGCGTAACTGGCTTCTCAAGAGCTATCGAATGCCGTTATAAAAAGTACACAGTTTCATTAAAAAAAACTACTTTCTTCAATATCTCCGTTGATACGAGATCTAAAAACATTACTCAAACAAACAAACACGTGCCCTTGGACGCTCTAACATTTGCCGAAAACTGCTTTTCGAAATGTGTAACCGTTCACCGAATAAAAGATGTTTTATTCGCAGTAGGTATTCAGAGATGAAAAGATTTGCACGGGATAGACCAACGAACCGGAAGAGCTACTTGACACGAAGAGTGTACAAAATCACTACCACGTTTAAACAACCGTGACTAGTGTCTATAAATTGTGAGTAGAGTTGGAAATCGCTGTGTAGGTGCGGCAGGGGTGTCTGGCTGTAGGGCTGTTGTTGCAACCCTGGTGGCTCTTCTGGTCTACAACACAACCACCCATGGGCAAAGGCCCGCGGTCCAGCCTCCAGCAGGGGGCGGAAACAGCCCGCTGAGTAGCTAACAGCGAGCCGGCAAGCGGGGAACGGGTTAGCACCAGCGACTCAAGCAGTGGACGATCTCGCAGAATGGCGGTACTCAGCATTCCAGTCGGGTGCGCACTTTCTGCCTGCAGTGGGAAAGGTTTTGTTTTCAAATAAAATTGACTGGAAACATAAATGTGTCTTCAGTAGTAAACAATTGGCAGCGCATTGTGTATAGTGACATCACTAATTCGAAAATGTTGGAATTAAAAAAGGAATAAGATTTAAAGGAGGCTTGCAGGCCCACATACCTTAGCTGAAACATGCTGCCGGTAAGAAAAGAATCTGTAATGTATCCCATACAATAAAAAAATGAGAAATGTAATTAATTTGAAATACTGATGTTTCATTCTTCCGAAAGCTGATTGTTCAGAAAAGGGATACATCACAGTAGCCATAGAAGAAGCAGAACATCGAAAGATATAATGTGAAAAGTCCAATTCTTAATTAATCTCCCTACTGCTGGTAAAATGAAATTCTACCGTTACGTGATTTAAGCAGCGTGATTTGCAGCTTTACTGTATGGTTAAATGATGGCGTCCTTTTGGGTAAAATATTCCGGAGGTAAAATAGCCCCCATTCGGATCTCCGGGCGGGGACTACTCAAGAGGACGTCGTTATCAGGAGAAAGAAAACTGGCGTTCTACGGATCGGAGCGTGGAATGTCAGATCCCTTAATCGGCCAAGTAGGTTAGAAAATTTGAAAAGGGAAATGGATAGGTGAAGTTCGGTGGCAGGAGGAACAAGACTTTTGGTCATGTGAATACAGGGTTATAAATACAAAATCAAATAGGGGTAATGCAGGAGTAGGTTTAATAATGAATAAAAAATAGGAGTGCGGGTAAGCTACTACAAACAGCATAGTGAACGCATTATTGTGGCCAAAATAGACACGAAGCCCACACCTACTACAATAGTACAAGTTTATATGCCAACTAGCTCTGCAGATGAAGAAAATGATGAAATGTATGACGAGATAAAAGAAATTATTCAGGTAGTGAAGGGAGACGAAAATTTGATAGTCATGGGTGACTGGAATTCGAGAGTAGGAAAAGGGAGAGAAGGAAATATAGTGGGTGAATATGGATTGGGGGAGAGAAATGAAAGAAGAAGCCGTCTGGTAGAATTTTGCACAGAGCACAACTTAATCATAGCTAACACTTGGTTCAAGAATCATAAAAGAAAGTTGTATACATGGAAGAATCCTGGAGATACTAGAAGGTATCAGATAGATTACATAATGGTAAGACAGATATTTAGGAATCAGGTATTAAATTGTAAGACATTTCCAGGGGCAGATGTGGACTCTGACCACAATCTATTGGTTATGAACTGTAGATTAAAACTGAAGAAACTGCAAAAAGGTGGGAATTTAAGGAGATGGGATCTGGACAAACTGATTAAACCAGAGGTTGTACAGAGTTTCAGGGTTCTCGTGAAGCTGCTTTTTCTTTTAATTATTTGCGTGAAAAATGACGATAACCTATCTGGAAACGAAAGTTGTAGTTGACGTCACGTAAGTGCAATGCGGTTCTCTGACTCGTAATTGATTACACCTACTTTCACGGCCACTCTGTAAAACATACTACATACTTTCATACAACAAACTTTCGGGACTGTTCTACCAGAAAACTCCGTTTGGTTCTCAAATTAATGTATCCCAGTTACTGCAAACCGAAGATCCTATACTCAGTTTTCAACTTATCATTAAAAACTGTAAATAAAGTTTTTCAAAATAGGGGATTGCAATCTGGGTAATAAATATGGCTCTCTTTAGTAACATAAATTAGGTATACCGCAGAAGAGAACAAATTACAATGCACATTTCCCTTTTTCACCGACAGAAATGCTTTTATACAGAACACATTATTTAAGAACTGACTTTATCTCTAATAATTCTGAAAAAAAATAGTTTTATGGTTGCTAGCAGACGAGATACAGAAGTTGGGCAAAAATATGGAAAGACCACAAACGTAACACATTACCTACGATGCCTAACACGGGGTAAGAAAACGTTTAGAATTCTGAACTGCTTCCAGTCGTCTCGGAACGGATAAATGCAAGTTCTGTGTCGTTTTCTTCTACCATTCTCCTTGCAAAATAGTGGCTAGTTCAGGTAACGACGATGGTGGACAGCGATCACCCACCCTTTTCTCCAAAGGCTCAATAATATTGAGATCTGGTGACTGTGATGGCAAGGGGAGATGCGACAATTACTTCCCGTGTTCACAAAACCAGTCCAGAGCGATGCGAGCTGTGTTCCAGGGGCCCTGTCGCCTTGGATCACAGCATCAGCACTGGGGAACAAACTTGTGCCATGGCATGGACCTTGTCAGCTAAAATGGTTACACAACTCTTTCCAGTAATGCGACCTTCTACAGTAACCGTGAGGCTCATGCAATACGATATCAAATCATCGCCGAACTCTCGCCATGTTTCACTGTTAGGACGTAAAGTCGTCCAGATGTACGAAACGCCGTGAAACAACACTAAGCCGACCAGGTGATTTTCTTCCACTGCTCCAGAGTCTAGGTTACATGGCTTCGATACCACGGCTTCCCGTAAAGGGCATTTTCATCTCTGAAGTTTGGCTTTGGTATTGCATCTCGCCCTGCAACTCACCGCGTCGGGAACTCCCTCCATGTTTTTGTGCTTACAGGGTTCGTGGGTGCGACATTCAGTTCCAAAAATGTAGACTTTCACGGCCGGAAATATGTCCATTATAATTATCCGGGCTGTTATGCCGTGGTCGGTTGATGAATTCTGTGTCGATTCCCTACGTTTCATCTCCGACTGCGGGAGACATCTTCAAGGGGGTTCGTAGCTCAATGGAAGGTCCAACACACCCACTGGCTCGCTACTGACTCCGCCTTATGACTTAACGATGACGATTTCCCGCTTTTCTGTGTGCGGTGTAAATCTTGAAACACCAGTCAGTAGCGAGCCGGTGGGTGTGTTGGACCTTCCATTGAGCTACGGACCCCCTTGAAGATGTCTCCCGCAGTCGGAGACGAAACGTTGGGAATCGACACAGAATTCATCAACCGACCACGGCATAACAGCCCGGATAATTATAATGGACATGACATTCAGTTCCGCAGTGACTTTTGCAGCCTTTGTCGTCCTCTTTATTTTTCGCCACAATCCTCTTCAGCGACCGTGTGTCGCGATCACACGACACACACTTTCCTCCGCGTTATGACTTAAAGATGACGTTTTCCCGCTTTTCTGTGTGCGGTGTAAATCTTGAAACACCAGACATACCTTGATTACAGAGGCAACCACCGTAAGAGCACCAACAATTCGCTCACGTTCGAAGTCACTTGGCGCCAACACAATGCACTCACAACTACACAGAACACTCTTCTGACCACGACTGACTCTTGCAATGTACTGAGGACATTGCACAGGGGCCGTCTGTCATCAAATGCAACAGTGCCACCTGCAGGCTTGGTTAGCATCTGCATATACACTATGTGATCAAAAGTATCCGGACACCCTCAAAAACATACGTTTTACGTTGAAACGTTCCCTCTGAAAAATTATAAATTACTGTGCTGGTAAACCTCTTACGTTATTTGATTTTAAAACAGCTGAGCAAAACTGAACGTGCTCAGACATTTCTCTCTTTACTTATTCTGATCATCACTAAACTGACTCGCAATATTTTTAGCGCAACGCAATCTGACTTTCAATAATCCCTACAAAAGAATAGCCCTGACTAACTATAACCTATACCTTTCATGAATCACTTACCTCACAAAAATCTTCGTTACTCGAACTACCGCAATACAGCGAGCGCCAATACTGCCAGCTAAATAAAAGATTCTAACTACTGAAGGCACTAACTACTGATAGGCATAGTTAGCAATGAAAGATTTTGATAGAGAACAAACAA
This sequence comes from Schistocerca cancellata, assembly GCF_023864275.1. Taxonomy (NCBI): domain Eukaryota; kingdom Metazoa; phylum Arthropoda; class Insecta; order Orthoptera; family Acrididae; genus Schistocerca; species Schistocerca cancellata. The sequence goes on along the minus strand of NC_064630.1, from coordinate 775,071,123 downwards.
TGTATTTACCTTAATAATGTTCGTAAGTCATAAAATATATGACATCCAGTCTTACAAATTTCCTTTTTCTGACGGACACACGTTCAGATCGTCCGCTGTCAAAATTCTGCCATCTCTCTCCCAACATCCACCACTATTGGCGGCTCACCTCCAACTGCGCAACGCTACAATAGCAAATATTCCAACAATGCAAACCAGCCACAGACTGCACACAGCACAGTCAGTGATTTTCATACAGAGCGCTACGTGGCGTTACCAACATAAAAACCCAAACAGCCTACTTACAACGTATTAGGTGCATTGTGCTGCCACTTACTGCCAAGTACTCCATATTTTTTTTCTTTATTGAGTTTCGATTCCCCCCGAAGGGGGCTGGCTGGCAGCAGCTTAGTACACCGCTCTTCAGCCTACAGAATTTGTTTTAAAAAGATGAAGATAATAAATTATATAAGCAGGCGATAAAATCGGTGACTTAAATGGTAAAATGGCAGAAAATCATGGATCTTAAAACATACAACAAGGGGTTGATGATGCTAATAAAATACATATGAAGCAGACAGGTAAAATAACAAACAATTAAAAAACACGGCGACAGTCTGGTTCCTGTTCGCAAGAGATGTAAAATTCACACCCAGAGATAGCATGATATCTGTTCGCAACACTTTGGAAAGACGAACAACACTGAACAGTCACTTGAACACTTCACTAAAAAGTTGACACAAATATACCACAGCCAAGGGCAGACGGGGGGAAACTAGACAGATGACTGGAAAGAAAAGGGGGGGAGTACTCCATGTCATCGACCTTACTAGTCATTAGACATCCCGACAGAGCAGAATGGGGCGCTCCGCGGAACTCACGGACTTCCCGCAGCTCGTGGTCGTGCGGTAGCGTTCTCTCTTCCCACGCCCGGGTTCCCGGGTTCGATTCCCGGCGGGGTCAGGGATTTTCTCTGCCTCGTGATGACTGGGTGTTGTGTGATGTCCTTAGGTTAGTTAGGTTTAAGTAGTTCTAAGTTCTACGGGACTGATGACCATAGCTGTTAAGTCCCATAGTGCTAGGAGCCATTTCACGGACTTCGAACGTGGGTAGGTGATCGGGTATCACTTGTGTCATACATCTGTCTGTGAGCGAGATTTCCGCGCTCTTAAACATCCCTAGGTCCACTGTTTCCGATGTGATAGTGAAGGGCAAACGTGAAGGGACACGTACAGCACAAAAGCGTACAGGCCGACTTCGTCTATTGACTGACTAAGACTGCTGACAGTGGAAGAGGGTCGTAATGTGTAATACACAGACATCTATCCAGACCATCACACAGGAATTCCAGACTGCATCTGGATCTACACCAAGTATTATGATGGTTAGGCGGGAGGTGAGAAAACTTGGATTTCATGGTCGAGCGGCTGCTTATAAGCCACACATCACGCTGGTAAATGCCAAACGACGCCTCGCTTGGTGTAAGGAGCGTAAATGTTGGACGATTGAACAGTGGAAAAACGTTGTGTGGAGCGACGAATCAAGGTACACAATGTGGCTATCCGATGGCAGAGTGTGGGTATGGCGAATGCCCGGAGAAAGTCATATGCCAGCGTGTGTAGAGCCGACAGTAAATTTTGGAGGCGACGGTGTTACGGTTGAGAGGTGGCATGAGCCCCCCTCTCATATTTCTATCTTACGATTCTCCTCTCTAATTGCATGCGGTGGAAAGTTGCTATTCCTTCACACGCGGACTTCCCACGCAGCGTCTCTCGTCACCCGGGTGGTCCGGTGACAGGCGGGCTCTGCTGATCTGGAAAGCTTTAAGCCGACGGGTGTGAGGAAGTCGAGTGAATGCTTTGCAGACACCGACATTGTCAAGTGGCACGCCCGCAGAGCCTGAAGTAGTGGCTGGGCTAGAGGTTCCGTTACTTCGCAGAAACTTAGCGAAAACACTTTCTGGCGGGCTACCAGCGAGGCGTGGGAATGACTTGTGTACCCAGGCAGCTGTGGCGGGAAAATTCCCGCACTTTCTGCAAAATAGTAACTGTGATTGGCTTGCTCAGGGCATAGCTCCGTGACGTAGCAAGATCGGCGCAGAAATTGGCGCCAAGAATCTCCATTGGTGGAATGGTAGAGTTCCGGCAATGGAGTGGAATTTTCCGCCGGTTTTCGAGTTGCTGATTGGAACGTTTAACCACGGCCACTGTCGTGGGGGCTGGAATGTTGTGTGTTCGGTTTTTGTACGGGTGCTCTTGTAGGTAGTCAGCTCTCGCCTTTCGGTCGAGGACGTCGAAGCAACCAGCCAACGGCTCCGGTACGGCAGATCGTGTCCTGGGAGTCAAGAAGTCGGTTTGGTAATGTATGTCCGCAGCACCGGCAGATAGGGATTTTCCTAGGTGACAATCAGAGCTCAGCAGAGCGCGCCTGTTCGTCTTTTTTTCTAACTTTGTTCTGTCTTGGGTAGCAGCAATTAATGTTGGGTTGGCTATGTGTTTTCTCTAAGAACTGAGTTGCTAGGAATTGGCTGCACATACCACTTCGTCATAATCCTCACAATCTAGTTTAGGGACAACTTCACATTCACAGCGTTTGTTTAAGTATCCAATTAGAGCCAATTTGATGTATTGTTAATGTTTCATGTGTTGTTGTTTATTATTTTGTGTTTAGTCTTAATAAATCATATTGTTATTTTGGAGAGAACTTTCATTCTGTTAATAGGTAGAGCAACCCCATCATTCCTCACTATGTTAATGAAACCTTCGTTTAATTAACTTATTTATCAAATTAAATTATTGCAGGTGCCAAACTCTCTTCTACTCCACTGGCAGGGTAGATTAGAGTCAGTTCGCGTATTTTTTTTATCCTTGTGCAACAGAAAAAGTTGGAGTTAGAATAGGGGGGGCTTAGAGCATCATGTACATATGTAGATTCTAGAAGAATTGAGTGTTAAAAACACTGCTAGCCCCGGCACCTCGCAAGGTGAGGTCGTGTTTTTCGTGGAGGGGGTTTGCACCTCTTGTTGTTTTGCGTTGCACTATCATAGTACAGGCTTCCCACTGTTGAAGAGCAATTCGGGGATAGGGATTCCATCTTTCAACACGATCTAGCACCTGTTTATAATGTACGGATTGTGGCGGAGTGGTTACACGACAGTAACATCCATGTAATGGACAGGCCTGGACAGAGCCCTGACCTGAATCCTATAGAACACCTTTGGGATGTTTTGGAACGCCGACTTCGTGCCAGGCCTCACCGACCGACAACGATACCTCTCCTCAGTGTAGCACTCCGTGAAGAATGGGCTACCATTCCCCAAGAAACCTTCCAGCACCTGATTGAACAACTGCCTGCGAGAGTGGAAGCTATCATCACGACTAAGTGTGGGCCAACACCGTATTGAATTCCAGCATTATCGATGGAGGGCGATACGAACTTGCAAGTCATTTTCAGCCGGGTGTCCGGATACGTTTGATCATATAGTGTATGTTCAAACATATATTTCTCGCATAGTTTGCATATTTTTCTACAACCCCCGCATGTACCTTAATAAACATAAAATCTTAAGCACAGAGAAAAAGATATATTTTTGCACTGCTTGACAGTTGCTAAAGAGCAGAAACGTTGTTGGAGAGGAATAATCACAGGCAATGATGGACGACATGAAACACAATGCCTACGTAGTAGAGAGGAACCGGTATATTTTTTGTAGCGAAAAATGGTACAGATTTCACGACACGAGAAAGCACGATAACACACGTAAATAATGTTCATGTTTGACACAAGTCAGACTTCCAACATAAAAGTCGGTATCGGACTCTCAGTAAGGAATATGTCATAGTTGATCACTAGTGCACATTGTGCACATGTTATTCATGCTGGCGAACAAACTGTTGAGGAGGTCTCGGGGGATATTGCGGTTTTCGGTTCTTGCACGGTATAGGAGGTGGGCCGGCGGGAGTGGCCGAGCGGTTCTAGGCGCTACAGTCTGGTACCGCGCTACCGCTACGGTCGCAGGTTCGAATCCTGCCTCGGGCATGGATGTGTGTGATGTCAGGTTAGTTAGGTTTAAGTAGTTCTAAGTTCTAGGGGACTGATAACCTCAGAAGTTAAGTCCCATAGTGCTCAGAGCCATTTGAACCATAGTAGGTGGTTTTGTTGAGAAACACGTCTGTCAAGAGCATTCCATTCATTCTCTATAGAGTTTAGGTCTGGGGAAACTGCAGGCCACTCCATACGTTCAGTTCCTTCACTTTCCAGTGTATCCGACTCGTCAGCAGTTCTGTGTGGGCGGATATTGTTGTCCATAAACAGAAATTCGAGTCCTACCGCACCCCTAAACAGACAGACGTGATCTGAAATAATCTCCCTGCAATATCGCTGTGGTGTAACGGTACCTCGCGCGATGATATGCAGTGGTGTTCGGCCATTGTTGATAACGCCTGCCCACACGATAACGCCCAGCCCATACCGAAGACGTTCATGAACGTTCCGCGGCGTGTAACGTGTTCCAGTCTCTGTCCACACTAACTGGTGTTCAGAAGCACTTACCACAGTGAAGCGGGATTCGTCGGAGAACGTCACTCTGGGCCAATGTTGCTGATCCCAACCAACTTGCTGCCTACGCCAACGATCTCCTCCTCGGCGATTGGCGTTATTGGATGCATTTAACAGGCTTCCAGGCGTACAAAACCACCTGATTTAATCGCCGCGAAATGGTTCTGGCAGAGACACTTGTACCGGTAGTGGTTGCACGTCCTTCAGCGATCTGCCTAGGAGTGGGATGTCAGTTCGTCTTCGCCGCTAGGGCTGCGTATCGATCCTCTTGCCTTGTGATCGCCAGTCTACGACCGACGACATGCTTTCACATAACGTGTCCTGCATCAGCGGCCTTTTTTAATCGGCCGGCCGCCGTGGCCGAGCGGTTCTAGGCGCTTCAGTCTGGATCCGCGCGACCGCTACGGTCGCAGGTTCGAATCCTGCCTCGGGCATGGATGTGTGTGATGTCCTTAGGTTAGTTAGGTTTAAGTAGTTCTAAATTCTAGGGGACTGATGACCTCAGATGTTAAGTCCCATAGTGCTCAGAGCCATTTGAACCATTTTAATCGCGAAATGACACTTTTGGGCACACCCATTACTTTGGCTCATTGGAGACACTTTGACCGGCTTCGAGTCATTCAAGTGCTCGTCCACGGTCGTAAGCACTCAATGTCTTGCAGGTATGTTACCATTCCACATGGAATATCTCACTAAGCGGTCCCACTACAACCTTCGTCGAGCACCGTACTGCACGAACAGTCGAATTCATAGACAGCATTCGTGCAGAGACTTCGATGCACCTCCTTTTACTATCTTTTCTCGGGTGTTCCGTAACAATTATGCGCTGTTCTGTAGAACTGGCAGTTGCTCCTCAGGAAGTGTCCGTTGTTTCTTAGCAACTGACAAACAGTGTATAGTGCCACTGATGCCATAAAATTAATTTGCCACTGAATTTTTTGTCTGTGTTTACGGTTTTCATCGCTCAGGGCCAGGTGGCAGTCACTTCGTTCTCTTGGATTCCTTCCCTCTCAATTATCTGCATGTCTTACGGAAAGTTATACGCAGATACGATGAACTCGCAAATCCACACCAGAAAAAACCTAACACGTACAGCTGTTACCTTACATGGTGATCGTATTCCCATTACCGTGCTTCCGTGAATCTGCCATTTTTCTATGCTTTACCTGAAAGACCAGCTCGTCCGCATGAAGTTTTGTTGTGAACTTGGAAAAACTGTGGCAAAACGCAGCAAATGTTGAATCGAGCTTTCGGAGATCATTCGGACAAACACAGACTTACGACTGGTGCAGGCGATTCAAAAAGAGGCAGACGTCGACCGATGATGACGACCGTTGCTGTAGGTCGTCAGGTGGCGCCAGACAAGTGAAGGTTAAGACAGCGGGGGATATATAGTGTTGTTAAAGTGGTTATCAACGTTAAAGACCCAACGTACTGATGTAACGACGACATGCAAACATGTCAGTTGGTTTTTAGGTTTTGACATTGGTAAAGGATTATTATTACACTGCATAATGGCCGCACTGCCGAAATTGGAATAGTGGGTTGTGCAAATAAATAACTGTAGAGTCAAGTGCGACTATGATGTCATTTACAAAATTATCGAGGAAGTTTGACTAGAAAAAGATGGCAGTTATTCCCCACCCACCGTACTCGACAGCTTAAGCTCCATATGACTTTATCTTCTTTCCGAAGGTGAAAAACGAGTTGAAGGGGCAAAGATGTGATAGAGTGGAGGGGATTGAAGCGGAACCAAAGAGCGTTCTAAACGTCTTAATAGATAAAAGCATGGAGGTAAGAATAGAGGGAGACGCCGTGACGTCACAGCTGTGAAGCTATGTGAAGCCGAGGGTAGCCATCTCAATCCGACCAAAACATTGCTGCTGTAAGCTTGTGTGCATAGGCTTGTCGCTCGCTTTTGGAAGGATTTTGCGCTATTATGGTGACTTGTGTGGTGTTCGGATGCACGAATCGTTCTGATTGTGATGCGAAATCGAAGGGAATAACATTTCATGTGTAAGTTGTCTCGTTAAGTGTGATTTTACAACTTCATTGTGAATGAACGTGTGCTACATCGGTACTTGTACTATAGCGTGTTTTTCTCCTGTATGATTTTAGATTTCCTAAAAATGAAAGTCGGAAAGCCCTGTGGGAGAATGCCGTGAGGAGGAAGAATTGGCCTGCGTCTAAATGGAGCACTATATGTTCTCAGCATTTCCGAGAAGAGGGCATAGACCGAACTTCCCTTTCAACAGTAAGGCTCCGAGAAAATGCTGTACCATCAGTTTTCCCTACACACCCAAAACATTTGCAAAAGGTATGTTAATTCAAAGAATTAAATTCTTAGTTTTCAAGTTCACGTTTCAGTATAAGACGTACGTATCGTCGATAATCGAAGTGTTGAGTAACTCACTTTGTCTTCATCATGTACCAAATTAAAAGCTAACACTACATTAACTGGCGTAAAGTATAGGTCTAAACAGGACACTGTGTAGATTTGCCATTCTATGTACCGTATTTCAGTAAATATTGGTGGTAATGAACAGTGTTTCCCAGTAGTGTAACGTAACTGAAATGTCCCAGTACGTATTACAAACAAGATGTATTTATGGGGCTTTGGAGGGAGGGTATAGCTAACTTAGTTTTCAGTTTCTATTATTTAGTTTGTGATACACATTTATTACTGAATTAACAAAATTGTATCGTTTACATTGAAGACAAGCTATTCGTAATGTTACATTAAAAACTATTTAAATTAGAAGAAATGCGGAATTTCGCCTTTACGAGATTTTATTTTAAACAAAAACTTTGAAACAACCAATCTGATGACTTTACATGCGTATATGGTGCAATTAGCGACTGTAATACACGCAGCGCTATAGCACACTGGCAATGTTTTGGTCAGAGTGTCATGGCAGCGAGCCACGCCCCCGTGGCTTCAAAACGTAGTATGGCTGGGATACGTAGCGCCATCTCCCCTTATTCTTACCTCCATGGATAAAAAAGTTGCAGGATGCATTTCAAAAGTGGCACAAACTTTGGGATCGGTGCATTCGCTCCCAAGGGGACTACTTTGAAGGCGTTGCTACAGAATAAGATGTAGGTAAGCAGTAATAATTGTAAGTACAAAGTTGCGAACACGTGTGAATGACTTTGTCACATTTTCTGAATGCCCGTTTGATGAGACAGTGAAAACTGGCGTCCTGGAAGAGAGAACCATCATGACAGGCTTAAGAATCTCGGCACAGAAAACAAAACTTATGAAAAATACAAAAAGTGACGCAGAGTATTTAATAAAGGGATTGGGGGAATAGAAAAGGTAAAAAAAGTCAAGTATTTGGGGGAGACTATTCAAGAAAACGGTTTAGACAAATCTGCTTTATAGAAAAGGATACACTATCATAAAATGGCGTATGGCATATAACTAAGAATACTTGCAGCAAATGTGAGTTTCAAAGGAACTTAAAGAATTACAACACGGTAGCGAAAGCAGAACGCCTGTATGCTAGCGAATGTCTAGTATTAAATTACAGGCTTGATAAATTAAAAACATTATAAATAACAATTATATGGAAATATTAGGTCCTCATAAAAATACAGCATTTTGAAAAATTAAGAAGTAACGACGAAATTTATGAGAATATAGCAGACATATGAGAAACAATACGGAAGAGAAGATTGTTATTGTCTGGACTGATTTACAGCATGGACGAAAATTGACTCACCAAGCACATCATCAAATGTCTTGGGGAAAAGAAATTAGCAGCCATCTGGATCCAAGGGGTTAGGAAAAACTTGGAAAGGAATAACATAAGAGAAGAAGGAGTATTACAAACAGAAATTTTTAGGGAAAAAGTTTTAAAACTGGAAGAATTCTCATGCAGTAGACAATAGAAGATGCTCACAAACTGGTCTGAAGACAGGGAGAAGACACATCGTGTGACAATGAAGAAATACTAGAGGGATTTAATGCAACAATAAGACTGAGTTTAATCAGTGGTGATGGGAAGCAGCTCAGAAACAGGCCTATGCCTTATCCCAGCTGTCCAGCGCAAGAGCACGTGATGTTCCACGATCTGACCGGCCTCGGTTCATTGCCTGGTTTGGTGAAGCTATCCCGCAGTGAGCGTGTCGAGTCCAGCACCAAGGTCGACGTGCAGCAGGTCAGTTTTAGGGAGACGGGCGGGCGCGCCGGAATGCTGCTACTGGTTTTAATCGCCGATATTAAATTCCAACATCTGGAGGGCCGGCGAATGTGCAGCCCTACAAGGAAGGTTGACCAGGAAGGCATGGCGCTGGCGGCGCGGCGTACTGGGGCAGTAAGGCCAGCGAGAGCCGGCCACCTGCCGGCGTTAGGCGAGTCCGTTCTGCCGAGCCTAGCGCGTCCTCTCCTCTGGCGTCAAAGGGGACAAACTGCTTCCAGTAACCAATAACACAGACCTGATGATTCTGAAAGTACCCCCCCCCCCCCAAATTCTATAAGTCCCTCCAGATCCTTGAGCGTCATGCACTCCGCCTCGCCTTCCTTATACGCCTCCCGTCCCCCATGCGGATCCTCTATGATCTCATTCCTTTCCCCCATCTGCTCCTATTCCTCGAACATATCCGCATCCTCTACACCTCCCGCCGTCTTGAACCCCCTCACCCCCTGGTTGCTCCACTCCTCTCCCATCCCCGCCCCCTGCCACGTCTTCACCGTTGTGTCCCCCCTACCCTCCATCTCTACACCCTACATCTCCTTTCCCAAGGTGGCTTCCATCAACTCCCCCTCCCGGACGATGCCCTCTCTCCCTCCATTTATCCCTCCTATCAACTCTGATCCTCACTCCCCCTCCTTTCCTCTGTCCTTTCCCTGGGCTCCCTCTTCCCCCCTTCCGTCCTGTTTTCTCCCCACTAAACCTCTCCCTACCTCCCTTCTCCCCCCCACGTCCTTTTGTATTCCCCTCATCTGCCTACCCCACTCCCTGTCGCGTCTGCCCCCCACCCCTCTTATGGGCCCTCATCCTCCATCAGCTCCTTTCCCGGTTCCCCCCTTCGCTTTTACTCTCCTTTCCCCCCTTTTTTGTTTTCCCATCATCTGTCCAGTTTCCCCCCACCTGCTCTCGGCTGTGGTATGTCACATTTGCCAACTTTTTAGTGCAGTGTTCCAGTGACTATTCAGTGTAGTTCGTCTTTCTTGTGTTGCGAACAGAAACCATGCTGTCGCTAGGTGTGAATTTTTGTCTTTTGCGAACAGAATCCAGACTGTCGCCGTGTTTTTTTAATTGTCTGTCTATTGTTTTACCTGTCTGCTTCGTATGTATTTTATTAGCATCATCATCCCTCTGTTCTTTGTTTTCAGTTCCACGATTTCTTTTCGCCATGTTACTCTTTAAGTCTACGATTTTATCGCTTGTTTTTATTATTTATTCTCTTCATCTTTCTTACAAAGTCTGTAGGCTGAAGAGCGGCCTACTAAGCTGCTGCCAGCCCGCCCCCTTCGGGGGGAATTGAAATTCAATAAAGAAAAAAAAATCTTAAAGTATCACAATATCGTCTGCGGGTGCGACAGTTCATCCGTATTCCTTTTTCATTGCACCCCAGTCATATTCCAACCAGTCGTTTCATTTCTATATACCACTCCCTGATCACGGAAAAATAGACAGCTGAAGAGTGATGAGGTGCGTTCACCTCCCTGTATCACTCTGGTTTTCATCTTGAAGGGCTCTGAAAACTTTCCTCTGAACTTCAGACCTTGGCCGTTATGTCGCTTAAGGTCTGTCCAGTGAGTTTACTGGATTTCCAATCCAAAATCATAGGACTCCAAGATTTGGAACAATGTCTGTCTACTGAGTCTACGAATATGAGCAAGAAATTCTTGCTCTTTTGCATCGAGAAGGCACAGTATATGGCAAACATCAACGTAGATACGTGGCAATAGAAAGAGGGAAAAGTCGGAAGATGGAGAGGTTCAAACGCATAAGAGAATGGATAGAAATTGGTATGATAGAAAGTGAAGAAATATAAGCACGACTAAAAAAAAAAGAAGACTAAAGGAAATGAAGTTGCACTGTCTATGAACATCTACAATAAGAAGAATATTCCGATCAATGCACAACAAAGAAATTAAATGGTTCAAATGGCTCTAAGCACTAGGGGACTTAAAATCTGAGGTCATCAGTCCCCGAGAACTTAGAACTACTTAAACCTAACTAACCTAAGGACATCACACACATCCATGCCCGAGGCAGGATTAGAATCTGTGACCGTAGCGGTCGCGCGGTTCGAGACTGAAGCGTGTAGAACCGCTCGGTCACACTGGCCGTCAACAAAGAAATTAGCACACGACTCCGAAACCTTATTCACAGCAGGAAATCTGAACATAATAACTGGAGCACTGAAGAGATTAGAAATTGCGACACGAAGGACTCCAAGGAAGATAACGGGACATCCAAAAACAAGAGACAGTCAATACAGAAGCCATGAGAGCCAAGAACTGTATACCCAGAGAGAGAGAATCTTTCACATCACCAAGAGAATAAGCAGCATATTCTTTGACATATCTTTTCAATGGACGAGGGGAGGTTGGCATGTCAAACTATACAGTTGCTTGTGAATAAGAGAAGCATAGTACGTTGGATGCAAAAAGTGCACCGTGATCTGGAAGAAATGAGAATACAAGAACCAGATAATGTGAACTGACAACCTAAATGTACTACTGAGCTCAAAGCCACATCACTTACATGAAATTGACAAGGATCCTGTGTATATGAAAACCGATCTTATTCATAAGCAAATAAAAAAGCAAACGAATAATTTCATACTCAGTAGACTTGGCCAGTGCGAACTGTTTAAAAACTTCGTAACTCCATAAATAACAAAAACACTGTAATGTCGACCTGTATAAGAATGTAACCTGAAACACACGAAAATTTCTGCACAGACATATGGCCATGGTAAAATAAAGAAACTGGCAGGACCTACGTTGAGCAAAGGAAACAAAACAATCAAGTATTATGAAACTCAACTGCAAAATGTATTACTTGTAGAAACAGCAACACAGCACGACTCCGCAACAGCTAAAGAAAATACTGCGAAAACTTACAGTCGGTCCAGGGAAACTGGGTTCGTAATCTTGACACAGAAGGCAAATGAAACACATGAATCAGCCTTTAAGTTCCGAAATTTCAGTTAGGAAGGAACTTATAAAAAAAAGAAATCTCATTAGTTCTGAGCAAATGTGGTCTCCTTCAAAGGCCTTATTTCGTCACAGATCTCTTTGAGTGTTCTGACAAATTCTTCTCGCAGTGCATTCTTCTTTTCATCTACTTACTTTCCTGGAATACTATCTCGGAGTTCTTTTCCCTCGTAGGAAATATGTAAGCACCATAAAACGACCTTTTGAGTTGGTTCACAAGTACGCAAGAAACCTTTGCGTTACGGGAATTGATGTGCTGAATTTGTGTGGTTTATACCGCCGTGTGACGTCAGCGGCCATCGCGTGCTGCCAGAGGCGAGTTTCCACAGCGGAGACAAAGGAGCGGCAGGCCACGTGCGGCGGGCTGAGGGGACAATTGGGCCAGGCTGACTGCCCTGTTTGTCACCAGACACCACACCACGTCCGCTCGCTGAATCCGAAGCGACCCGTCGCCTGTGGCCGCGCCTGCTCAGAACGCCTCTCTCACAGCAGTTTAGCGCGTGCGTGAAGCACGAACTGTCCGCGTAACGTAGGACCTTCTCTTTTAAAATCTAACTGGTGCGCCGTTTTGTTACTGTTCTAGGTTTCCGTTTGCGATATTACGTTAATGACCTGGCACCGATCACGACAGATAAGTTTACGTTTATATCTACATACCCCGCAAGCCACCGTGCGCTGCAGGGCGGAGGGTACTATGTACTCTGTGCCACTGCTAGTCATTTACCTTTGTATTTCACTAGTCACTTCCTTTTGCACTCGAGGTATGAATTAAAAAAAGCCTTCAGTCACAATTTTTCGTGTTTTATTCAGTACACGATGCATTTCGGACCCTGTGGGTCCATCTTCAGGTGCCATTCGTCGTAATACATGCTTTATTTGTTCTCTTGAATGAAATGAAATGTATATTCTTGTCACGAAAAGGTTTGTTGTTAGGTTATGAATTTCGTAAGTCAGACGCGGAAAATATGTGCGAAATAGTGGAAATGATGAATAGTGTAAACTCATCAAATAATCCAAGATAAGCGTTTTTAACGTATTAGTAACAGCATAAGTTTTTCCTCCACTGTTTTCAAGCATATCACGTCATTCAAGACGCACATTCGCAAACACGCTTGTAAACACTTCACAGATGTTTTTGTACATGGTGTGGTCAAAGATGAATTTTTCATAGTGCTAAAGATATAACTATTAAACAATTGACATATGCAGAAAACAATTGACACATGCAGGAAATAACTTTAGAACAGATCTTTAAAATTACTGAAATAGGTGTGGCTTGCGAAATCTGTTTGTTCATTTAACATCGATTCTGGTTTTTTGAGTTTATGGAGGTATATCTCCAGTTGTTCTAACAGATTTAAGGGCCTTACCATCGGCTTCATTATGTAATACTACCAAATTGTTTTCTAGATTGTTGATTACGTGTTTCGTTTCCAACATATGTTGTGCAATGAGTCATTTTCCAAAGTGGTTGAGCCTGAAAGCATTTAAATGTTCTTGAAAACGGGTTTTGAAGTTTCTGCCTGTTTTCCCTACATAGTAGGCAGGGCAACTGGGGCATGATACTTTGTACACTCCACTGTTGTCTGTTTGCTTATTTGATTTTATGTTATGGATGAGTAAGTTTCCTAATTTATTATTAGTTGAGAATGTGATAATGAAACTGTTACATTTTTTTTAAAGGTTAGATATTTTTTGTGATATGGGGCCCAGGTATGGATACTGGCGAATATTTTCTCTTCTTTCGTACTGTTGTCATTCTTTGTCTTGCTTTTGTTTATTTGTCTGTCTAAACTGTCAATTGCTTATGGCAATGCTCTTTATTGTGTCTATCTCATTCTTGAGGGTGTTCCCTTCTAGATCAAGAGAGTGTACTCTGTGTAGCATGGACCTAAATGCAGCATTTTTCTGTGTGGTGTTATGTGTGTGTATGTGTGTTTTCTCTGTATGCTGAACTTATGTTTTTGTTGATGCTTGGTTATTTTAAGATCCAGGAATTTATGATTTTGTTGTCCTCATGTTATATTGTGAATTTGATGTTTTTGTGGAAAGAACTGAATACTGCTAGTACTTCTTCGATCTCATCTTTTGTTCCATGAAATAGAAGCAAGGTATCATCAACATATCTCCGGTAATATATTATTTTACTTCTGAATCTATCGTTTTCATTAAAGAAATTACTTTCCAAATGATTGAGAAATATGTCTGCCAGAAAACTTGATATGCTACTGTCCATGGCAAGACCCTCATTCTGTCCGTAAATTTTCCCATTGAATGTAAAGTAATTGTGAGATAATATTAGCTGCAACATGTCCATGACTGGTATTTCTGCAATTGACAATTTTTTATGTTTTATTAAGTTTTCAAAAATTATATCTATTGTTTCTTCAGTTGGTACATTTGTAAATAGATTAGTTATATCAAAAGAGGCAAACCTGACACCTGCAGGAATATTTATGCCTTTAATTTTAGTTGCTAATTCCTTTGCGTTCTTAACTGAGAATGATTTATCAAATGTATACTACTGTTTCAGAATGTAATTCAGTAATTGGGAGATTTTGGAAGTAATGTATTCCTAGAATTAGCAGCAGGCCTCAATGTAACCTAATGTAACTTGGGGTTAATGGGTCTCAGGTTGAGCTCTCAGTCTTGGGGCTGTGGGATTCATTAAAATACATGTTTTTGCTTATTTTCCTGTGAAGAGGAAATTCCATTTATTAACCATTTTTCTGATTTTGTTTTGGAATTTTATAGTTGGATCTTGCTTGAGCTCGGTTATGTTATTTTCAGAAAAGAAAGTTAATGTTCTGGTGATGTATCCATCTTTTGTTCATAATTACTACAGAACTGATTTTGTCAGCTTTGATAATCATGGCATTGCTATAATTAAGTTTCATGTTTATGCTGTTTACTAGCTTTCTCTCTTGATAAACTGCTTTGGGGGTTTCATTATGATTACTTATACTTTTCTGAATTATTTTATTTATCTTGTGTGCTAGGACTGTCTGTTCAGTGTTATTTAGGTCTGCTAAATCAGCTACTTTTTTAGTGTGTATGATGAGGTTTTTTTAGGTTATCGTTACTTAACCTGTGTTTTACATTGTGCTTTAGCCCTTTCCTGAGTAGATCTTATTCTTTTTCACTGAAGATGATATCAGTTTGGCTAATGACTCTTTCATAAAACTGTGTTTTGTTGGATTTTTTGTTGTCCTGCTGCTGATGCAGTTTTAGTTGCATGGCTTCTAATTTCTTTTGGTGGCTGTGTGTGATTTCAGTTTGCATTTTGTTTACAATACTTTCAACATACTCCTCAGCAGTTTTTAGTTCTAATGGGTGCAGTCTTTTAGCTAATTCTAAATATATGTCATAACAGCACTTAAGAATATCTTCTTTCTTCTTATACTGAGATTTTACTTCTCACTTCATCCATATTATCTCACATTTCCTTTTGGCACTCTGGCCTGCAGCAGACTTGTTTCTAATCTTCACTTTGACATAATTAGGACGAAAATCACACGCTAGACATTCTTTGGTGAACTTAACACTAGCACTGGCTTTCATGAGTTTTATTTTGTAATTCCTGTATGAGTATACTGCTTTCAGTGCCTGGCTGGGCAAATTCAATTTAATTTAATCCATATTTTGCAGCTTCAAACGTGACTGTACTCAATACGCTCGAGGTATGAATTTAAAAAAGCCTTCAGTCACAATTTTTCGTGTTTTATTCAGTACACGATGCATTTCGGATCCTGTGGGTCCATCTTCAGGTGTAATTCGTCTTAATACATGTTTTATTTGTTCTCTTGAATGAGATGAAATGCATATTCCTGTCACGAAAAGGTCTGATGTTAGGTTATAAATTTCGTAAGTCAGACGCGGAAAATACGTGCGAAATAGGAAAGGATGAATAGTCTAAACTTACCAAATAATCGACGAAAAGCGTTTTTAACGTATTAGTAATAGCATAAGTTTTTTCCTCCATCGTTTTCAAGCATATCACCTCATTCAAGAGGCACATTCGCAATCACATGTTTGTTAACACTTCACAGATGTTTTTGTACATGGTGTGGTCAAAGATGAATTTTTCATAGTGCTAAAGATATAATCATTAAACAATTGGCATATGCAGAAAACAATTGACACATGCAGGAAATAACTTTAGAACAGATCTTTAAAATTACTGAAATAGGTGTGGCTTGCGAAATTTGTTTGTTCATTTAACATCGATTCTGGTTTTTTGAGTTTATGGAGGTATATCTCCAGTTGTTCTAACAGATTTAAGGGCCTTACCATCGGCTTCATTATGTAATACTACCAAATTGTTTTCTAGATTGTTGATGACATGCAGGCGCGATTCTAGAAGTCGATCGGGGGGGGGGGGGGGCTATTGGGGCGGCGGGGTAATTGGGGGGATGGAATATCACTTAAAAAAAGGAGAGTTGAGGTCCTCCACCGACAAATTGGACATTATTTGGTTTTGCTTAAAGTAGTTTTTGGTAACTGTTTTGGAGTTCAGGGTAAAACATGTGCATTAATAAATAATAAGACGCCCATTTTAAGTTAAATGATATTTATTGCTTTAGTTAGTAAGCTGTTTGTGCTCTTATTCTTTCGTTAAAATGTGTTTGATATACATTGCAACCTGTATTGCTACATAATTATTAAAAAAATGATTGAATCTGTTGGAGTAATACATTCGCTGATTTCTGAAGTCATTTTATCCAGTGTAATATGATACTCCTTGGGGGGGGGGGGGGGATTTATAGCCCCCATAGACCACCCACCACCCCCCCCCATGCCACCGCCCCTGATGACATGTTTCGTTTCCAACATATGTTGTGCAATGACTGATTTTTCAAAGTGGTTGAACCCTGAAAGCATTTACATGTTCTTGAAAACGGGTTTTGAAGTTTCTGCCTGTTTTCCCTAAAAAGTAGGCAGGAGAACTGGGGCTTGATACTTTGTACACTCCACTGTTGTTGTCTGTTTGCTTATTTGATTTTATGTTATGGATGAGTAAGTTTCCTAATTTATTATTAGTTGAGAATGAAGGATTGACTACTTAAAATAACATTAAATATACATATATAACCAAATGCTCCATTTACCACTACCATCTCCTCCCAGATTCTGTCCTACAACCACAGTCCAGGCCTCCCAATGCAATCAACTCCTTCTCCCCTATGCCGCCCCTATCTCCTGTCACATTTCTACCTGAAGTAAAATCTCACTAATTTACACTAACACACACACACACACACACACACATACAAATACACAAACACACACGCACGCGCGCACCCGCACACACACACACACGAGGTAGTTTCACAGGGTGGCGACACTGACAACGTGAACGAAAACAAACCAACAGTTACACTGAAGCGCCAATAAAACTGGTATAGGCATGCGTATTCAAATAAAGTGATAGGTAAACACTCAGAATACGGCGTTGCGGTCGGCAACGCCTAGATGGACAAGTCTCTGGCGCAGTTGTTGGATGGTAATTGCAGCAACAATGGCAGGTTATCAAGATTTAAGTGCGTTTGAACGTGGTGTTACAGTCGGGTCACGAGCGATGGTACACAACATCTTCGATGCAGCGATGAAATGGGGATTTTCCTGTGCGACCATTTCACGAGTGTACCGTGAATATCAGGAGTCCGGTAAAGCATCAAATCTCTGACAGTGCTGCGACCGGAAAAAGATCCTGCAAGAACGGGACCAACGACGACTGAAGAGAACCGTTCAACGTGACAGAAGTGCAACGCTTCCGGAAATTGCTGCAGATTTCAATGCTGGGCCATCAACACGTTTGAGCATACAAACCATTCAACGAAACATAATCGATATGGGCTTTCGGAGCCGAAGGCCGACTCGTGTACCCTTGATGACTGCACGTCACAAAGCTTTACGCCTCGCCTGGGCCCGTCAAAACCGACGTTGGACTGTTGATGACTTGAATCATGTTGCCTGGTCGGACGAGTCTCGTTTCAAATTGCATCGAGCAGGTGGACGTGCACGGGTATGGAGACAACCTCATGAATCCATGGACCCTGCATGTCAGCAGGGGAATGTTCAAGCTGATGGAGGCTCTGTAATGGCGTGGGGCGTGCGCAGGTGGAGTGATATGGGACTAGTGATACGTATTCTAGAGGAGGGGTGTGAGAGGTGACACGTAGGTAAGTATCCTGTCTGATCACCTGCATCCACTCTTGTCCATTTTGCATTTCGACGGACTTGGGCGATTGCATCAGGACAATGCGAGACCTCGTACGTCTAGAATTACTACAGAGTGGCTCCAGGAACACTCTTGTGAGTTACTTCCGCTGACCACCAAACTCCCCAGACTTGAGTATTATTGAGCATATCTGTTATGCATTGCAACTTGCTATTCAGAAGAGAGCTCCGCCGCCTCGTACTCTTACGGATTTAGTGACAGCCCTGCACGATTCATGGTGTCAAATCTGTCCAGCACTACTTCAGACATTAGTCGAGTCCATGCTACGTCGTGTTGCGGTCTTGTGTGTGCACGCAGGGGACCTACGCTGTATTAGGCAGGTGTACCAGTTTCTTTTGCTGTTCAGTGTACAAACACTGTTCCTATGCAGAGCGAAAAACACACATATCTTCAGTTCAGCTTACAGAAGCGGAGTGTAAATAATGCAGTGCAAGAAATACTGTAGAATGGTAAAAACTGAAGTGCATATGTGAATCGAAGCCTTTCGACGTCAAGCGCTGCTAGCAAGGAGGGAAGAAGCAGAATATGTAAAGAAACACCGTAAGTAACACGCTGTAAGTACCTTGCACACCAGCTTCATAAGCAGATCGCTGTTTTCCACCTAAAACATCCAAAAATGTACAAATGTGTGTATCCTTTTCAGAATAACCACGGATAGCGAAAGGCGTCTGTCGTAAATCTCTTTAATTAAAGTGCAGTAAGCTCGAGACGGATAGCCAATAGTAACTGAAATACGTAGAACGTCTAAATGACCCCGTCCTAGCCCTAACTTATCTTGTTTAAATTCATGGTCCTTCCGCGGAACACGGCTTCAACGGCTAGTTCTCTAAATTTTCACAGTCGTTTTCCTTCGGTGAAATTAAAAGCAGAGGTTGTAACATTAAGAGTCCAATGGGAGTTCCACTGCTAAATACAGAGGAGAGAGCCGATGTGTAGAAAGAGTACATTGAAGACCTCTATGAGGGGCAAGGCTTGACTGATGATGCGATAGACGAAGAAACAAGAGTCTATACAGAAGAAATGGAGGATAGAGTGTTAGAATCAGAATTTAAAAGAGTATTGGAAGACTTAAGAGCGAATAAGACACAAGGAACAGATAACATTCCATCAGAATTTGTAAAATCATTGGGGGAAGTGGCAACAAAACGACAATTGACGTTGGTGTGTAGGATGTGAGAGTCTGGCGACATACCATCGGACTTTCGGGAAAACATCATCCACACAAATCCGAAGGTTGCAGAGCCGACAAGTGCGAGAAATATCGCACAATCAGCATAACAGCTGATGTTTCCAAGTTTCTGACAAGAATAATACACAGAAGAATGGAAAAGTGAATTGAAGATGTGTTCCATGACGAACAGTTTGTCTTTTGAAAAGGCAAAGGCACCAGAGAGCGAGCTGTCACGTTGTGGTTGATAATGGAAGCAAGACTAAAGAAAAATTATGACATGCTCATATGATTTGTCGACCGGGAAAAAGTGTTCGATAATGTAAAATAGTGCAACATGACAGAAATTCTGACAAAATTGGGGTAAGGTATAGGGGAAGACGGGTAATATATAACATGTGCAAAAGCCAACAGTAAGATTGGAAGACTAAGAGCGAAGTGCTCGGATTCGAAAGTTTTGTAAGACAGGGTCGTAGTCTTTCGCCATTACTGTTCAATCTATACATTGAAGAAGCAATGACGAAAATTAAAGAAACGTTCATGAGTGAAATGAAAATTCATGGTAAAAAGATATCAATGATATTATTCTCTCATGATATCGCTGTCCTCAGTGAAAGTGAAGGAGAATTACAAGATCTGATGCGTGAAATGAGCAGTCTAATAAGAACAGGATATGGATTAATGGTAAATGCAACAAAGACAGAAGTAATGAGAAGCAGGAGATATGAGACTAGCGAGAAACTTAACATCAGGACTGGTGATCACGAAGTACGTGAAGTTAAGGAATTCTGGTATCTAGGCAGCAAAATAACCCATGACGAACGGAGCAGGGAGGACATAAAAAGCAGACCCACTGGTAATAAGGGCATTCCTGGCCAGAAGAAGTCTACTAGTTGTAACACCCCACCCATCACTTAGCTGGTTTTGGCGTGTGTTCACCCCAGCTAATTGACTAACAGATCAACAGAGAGTGCAGAACTGCCGCAATATCGGATAACGCCAAAAAAAGTAATAAGGCCCTGTGACTCCTGATTGAACTGCAGTGGCAGTGTTGACATTAATTTAATCAGAATTGATCACTTTTAATTAAAAAGGGGTGCACATTGATGTTATATTCAGCTATTGAACACCAGATGCAAATGTTGAACATAAAATTAATTAAGAAAGTGACTTGGGATTTCAACTACTTGATTGAAAACAGATGCAGTCGATTAGCACAAATTTATTTTAACTCCCGACCTTCAGTCATCACATTACAAGACTCTCCTATCAGGCAGTGGTAATAAATAGCGTTTGCGTGGAGTAAAGCGCAATAACTCAAAAGTAATTCCTATCGACTGGCCCAGGCGTAATGCGAAGTGCGAGAAGAATTCTACAATACATGGCCCATGAAACCCTCGTGGAAACTTTGCCGACGTGATCCAACAAATTAATCAGTGGCCGGAGAGGGCGCAATATCACCGAATACAGCGTGGTGGGGCGTCGTCGTTGTGCAGACGTCGGCCGACCTCGTGGTGCTGCAAGGCTGCGCTCGTCTATTCACTCCTAGCTATCTTGCTCAGTATATAGCTGAACCAAAACTTCCTATCTCCAAGCTCAATCGTTCCATTTGCTAGGTCCTAAACTGCAGAGATGCTCACTCTTTCCCAGCAAAGCTGAGTAAAGAATGCCACGTCCGCACTCTAGGCAAGCTGGGAACGGAAGACCTCTACGAGGACTTCTCCCAATCCGCTCTTCGCCTCGGTTTCCCCTCCAGTAAAATCACTTAGGCCAGTTGCATCGCTTCCCTGCGCCGACAAATGCCTGCTCTGGGAAGTGAACAAATTCCACAAAATTTCCCTTCCTCTCAACTTCTGCTATTTAGCTCCTCCCAGGCCACCCATCAAGGTTAGCGTCTGCACAAACACCAAATTTTCCGGAATTCTGACTCCCAGGAGAGTACTTCAAATTCCTCGGTCATACGTTCCCATCGGAGGCCGGCATATTTCATTCTGTCGCTCTTCACCTGATTTACTTCAGACTCTGCGGACTGTGAATTCAGAGTGAAGTTGCTATAGTCACGAACATGCATATTTTGACCTCTGTTGACCGCTCCACCATAGCTTTGCGCGGCTTTCTCCCATGTCTCCCTGAAAGCGGGACGACGGAGATTTATCAACAGGCGTACAAGTTCTCCGTCTGCTTCCCGGTACACCAGCATGGGGTCGGGGTCAACCACCTATGTTATCACTCATCTTAGGCGGCTGGGGGCCGTGCCGCGTTACCGCTTTCTCAGAGCTTGAGCCGCCCTAAGCTGCCTATTGTCACTTCCCTTCGCCGTTCCCCAGCCGGCCACGGTCAACTCTAAATACTTCCCTGGGGAAAACTAGTGTCCAGTAAATCGACTCGTTTCCATAAAGTTTTTATGTCGTGTGAATTACTTTAAAACCATCACCCGATATTAATTATTCCAATACGTCCATACTATACCCTCTACAAGATGCATTTGTGCCTTGCAGTCATTTTGTTCAGCCCTACTGTTCACTCAACGTGAGTTAGGTGATCTTTAATGACTTCATGTAAGGGGCATAGTTCTTGCCATCTTACATAGTATCAAGCATAACCCTTAATTTGAGGAACAAATTTCTGAGAATGTACGTTTGGTACACAGCATTGTATGGTAGTGAAACATGGACTGTGGGATAACCGGAAAACAAGAGAATCGAAGCATTTGAGATATGGAGCTACACAAGATGGTTGAAAATTAGGTGGACTGATAAGGTAAGGATAGAGGAGGTTCTCTGGCGAATCGGGGAGGGAAGGAATATCATATGTGGAAAACACTGACAAGAAGAAGGGACAGGATGGTAGGACGTCAGTTAAGACATCAGCGAAAAACATCCATGGAGCTAGATGGAGCCGTGGAGGGTAAAACTGTATAGGAAGACGGCGATTGGAAAATGTCCAGCAAATAACTGAGGGCATAGGTTGCAAGTATTGCTCTGACACGAAGAGGAATTCGTGAAGGGCCGCATAAAACCCATCAGCAGAAGAGTGAAGACTGGAAAAAAAAGTACCTCATAAAGAACTCCGCCTGTCCTCCATGGATTGCCGTCTGTTCCCGAAGCGTCTCCACAATACTGGCGTGTTGTTCGAACCTACCGGTAACAAACTTAGCTGGCCGCCTCTGAATTGCTTCGATTTCTTCCTGTAATTCGACCTCGAACAGTACTCAAGTAGAGGTCGCACTAGTGTCCTGTATGCGGTATCGTTTACAGATGAACCACGTTTCCCTAAAATTCTCCAAATAAACCAAAGTCGATTATTCGCCTTTCCTACTACAATCCTTCCAGGCCCGTTCCATTTCATATCGCTTTGCAACTTACGCCCAGATATTTAAACGACGTGACCATGTGGAGCAGTACACTACCAACACTGTATTCGAACATTAGGGGTTCGTTTTCCTACTCGTCTGCGTTAACTTGCATTTTCTACATTTAGAGCTTGCTACCATTCATCACACCAACTAAAAATTCTGTCTAAGTGATCTTGTATCCTTCTACAGTCACTTAACGTCAACACCTTACCGTACTTTATTTTACAGGTCCGCCTTGATCACATAAATTTTTACATTTCACTATGACCGCTTTCGGCTACTGCCATCTTCAGATCTGTAACAAAAACAAAAAGTGTGTAACCAACTAACCTAGTTTCCTGACACTAAATCTATAAAAGTCCTGGTGCTACATTACAAGATGAAAATGTTTACATGTATACCAGCTATACATGCCATAGAATATTGTGATGTAGTATCAACGCAAACTAAACATGTGCTGGTGATGATCAGATGCGTCTGGTATTTATGCAAGAAAACTGAGGCCAGCAGAGGCCACTATAGCTGGTTAATCACGTAGCCTAGCTACATGACATGGACATTATGACGTACCCCCCCTCCCCCCCCCCCCCGCAATGAACCATGGACCTTGCCGTTGGTGGGGAGGCTTGCGTGCCTCAGCGATACAGATAGCCGTACCGTAGCTGCAACCACAACGGAGGGGTGTCTGTTGAGAGGCCAGACAAACTTGTGGTTCCTGAAGAGGGGCAGCAGCCTTTTCAGTAATTGCAGGGGGAAAACTCTGGATGATTGACTGATCTGGAATTGTAACACTAACCAAAACGGCCTTGCTGTGCTGGTACTGCGAACGGCTGAAAGCAAGGGGAAGCTACAGCCGTCATTTTTCCCGAGGGCATGCAGCTTTACTCTACCGTTAAATGATGATGGCGTCCTCTTGGGTAAAATATTCCGGAGGTAAAATAGTCCCCCATTCGGATCTCCGGGCGGGGACTACTCAAGAGGACGTCGTTATCAGGAGAAAGAAAACTGACGTTCTACGAATCGGAGCGTGGAATGTCACATCCCTTAATCGGGCAGGTAGGTTAGTAAATTTAAAAAGAGAAATGGATATGTTGAAGTTAGATATAGTGGGAAATAGTGAAGTTCAGTGGCAGGAAGCACAAGACTTCTGGTCGAGTGAATACAGGGTTATAAATACAAAATCAAATAGGGGTAATGCAGGAGTAGGTTTAATAATGAATAAAAAAAAAAATAGGGCCGCGTGGGATTAGCCGAGCGGTCAGAGGCGCTGCAGCTTACCTGCAGTCCCTTTTCTTTTTTTTAAAAAAAAAGATGTTCAAATGTTTGTTAAATCTTATGGGTCTTAACTGCTAAGGTCATCAGTCCCTAAGCTTACACACTACTTAACCTAAATTATCCTAACGACAAACACACACACCCAAGGGAGGACTGGAACCTCTGCCGGGACCAGCCGCACAGCCCATGGCTGCAGAGCTGCACCAAACCAGTCTCAGGACTGAAGACCACAACAACAACAACATTATGACGTAAATAGTAGTTATAAGAAGTACTGCTAATGGGCAGCATAAAATGGAGCACTGTAATTGGTGGACGGGAAAGCACTGTTTATGAGAACATTCGTTTCTAGTGAGGCGTAAGTCAAACTGCGGACGTAGTAAAGCTCGATTACTGAACAGTTTTGGTGAGCAGCTCTGGAAAGGAGATATATAGGAGTCTCACTGGCTTGTGAACGACGTGGTTATCTTGCGGGGCGTTGGTTTAACGCGAAGGTTTCTCGAATTTTGTTTCAGCTTCATGTGAAGACTTTCTCGGTCTCTAATAAAGGGAATGACAAATAGGTAGCTTATAAACCCGTGTTTGAAGACTGAATTTCATCAACGCTTACACTCCCTGTTTAGACTGAACCTAGTAACTTCGGTGGGTAGTTTTCCTGTGGGTTCGATTCCCGGTGGGATCAGAGATTTTCACCTGCTTCGAGATGACTGGGTGTTTGTGCTGTCCTCACATTTCATAATCATTCATGAAAGTGGCGAGACGGCAAACGATGTGGGACTATGGGTTTCTGCAGGCGTTGGCCGAGTGCTATGAGGTAGCATAAAGCTGAAATACAGCAGGGCAAAGGCTAATCAGCGCTGTCTCACGGATTGAAGCCAGTTTGCTGATCCATATTAAATCAACTTACTGAACATTGTTTGAACAATATAGGTCAAGGCCAGGCGATAAAATAATTTCTCTGTCTACCCGGGGGTAGATTAATATTAAGGAAAGGCAAACGTACGTTTGTAGCATTTGTAGACTTAGACAAAGCTTTTGACAATGTTGACTGGAATACTCTTTTTCAAATTCTAAAGGTGGCAGGGGTGAAATACAGGGAGCGAAAGGCTATTTACAATTTGTACAGAAACCAGATAGCAGTTATAAGAGTCGAGGGACATGAAAGGGAAGCAGTGGTTGGGAAAGGAGTAAGACAGGGTTGTAGCCTCTCCCCGATGTTATTCAATCTGTATATTGAGCAAGCAGTAAAGGAAACAAAAGAAAAATTCGGAGTAGGTATTAAAATCCATGGAGAAGAAATAAAAACTTTGAGGTTCGCCGATGACATTGTAATTCTGTCAGAGACAGCAAAGGACTTGGAAGAGCAGTTCAATGGAATGGACAGTGTCTTGAAAGGAGGATATAAGATGAACATCAACAAAAGCAAAACGAGGATAATGGAATGTAGCTGAATTAAGTCGGGTGATGCTGAGGGAATTAGATTAGGAAATGAAACACTTAAAGTAGTAAAGGAGTTTTGCTATTTGGGGAGCAAAATAACTGATGATGGTCGAAGTAGAGAGGATATAAAATGTAGACTGGCAATGACAATGAAAGCGTTTCTGAAGAAGAGAAATTTGTTAACATCGAGTATAGATTTAAATGTCAGGAAGTCGTTTCTGAAAGTATTTGTATTGAGTGTAGCCATGTATGGAAGTGAAACATGGACGATAAATAGTTCGGACAAGAAGAGAATAGAAGCCTTTGAAATGTGGTGCTACAGAAGAATGCTGAAGATTAGATGGGTAGATCACATAACTAATGAGGAAGTATTGAATAGGATTGGGGAGAAGAGAAGTTTGTGGCACAACTTGACCAGAAGAAGGGATCGGTTGGTAGGACATGTTCTGAGGCATCAAGGGATCACCAATTTAGTATTGGAGGGCAGCGTGGAGGGTAAAAATCGTAGAGGGAGACCAAGAGATGAATACACTAAGCAGATTCAGAAGTATGTAGGTTGCAGTAGGTACTGGGAGATGAAGCAGCTTGCACAGGATAGAGTAGCATGGAGAGCTGCGTCAAACCAGTCTCAGGACTGAAGACCACAACAACAACAACAACCGGGGGTACAATTAATTCTCGTACCGTAACTGCACGTCTTCAAAACCCCGAGGACGGTAGCCAGATTGGCTTCTTCTTCGACCACGTAGAATAAAGTAACACTTCGTAGCGTCGGATAGAGACAGCTACTTAATACAGCAAAACAATCAGCAGCTTTTTCGAAATATCAGTTTTCCTGCTTATTTCACTGAATTAGTGTTACCTGTCTAAAGATCAATAAGTTAGCGCAAATTGGCGACAGTTAATAATTGATGCAATTTTTAACATCTGCTCCACTTTTTTAATGTATGTCTCGACTCGCTGTACATCTCTGAAGTTTATCCTTCGTGATGGGATCTCAGAATACGGTGAGCGAATTAATGAACGAGGTAATTAATCTTGACTGGTGCGTACCGAGGACGGTGAGATGAATTAATTATTTAATTTACGAACGAATGACGAATTGATTTGTTAAAGAAGATGTAAATCTGCCTAGTCATACGTACAAGAAGAACTACATACCCAGATAGTGGCGGCGGAAATAAACAGCCAAACTAACTATCTGTGTCGAGATGCGGCTCTAGTTCTGTAGCAGTCTTGACGAGTAGATTACCAAAGAGCAGACGCTGTTTGCTTGTTTTCGAGAAACGTAGTAAACAGCGGAGGTGGACTGACAGACAATTGCAGACGCAAGTAGCGAGATAGGGGTCGGTGTGTACGCGCAGCGGCTGATTAACCAACAACAGAGCCGAGTGTATGTGGCGTGTCGCCACGCACTCAGCACTAAACACTCAACGTTGCCTGCTTCTCTGAAGTTGTGAGAAACTCGTTACTGCAGCAACTCGGAATTGGAAAGCAGTCAGACTCGGAAGCATCAAGCGAGAGACTAGATCAAACACGTCTCTTCAAACACTCTTGAAACGTGCTCTGGTGAATCTAAAGCAAACATCCCAAGAATTGTTATGCGTTTCTTTATTCCAAATTAAACCAAAGTCGCCAGTTCCTGCCTCTCAATAGCAGAGATCATTGCTACAAAAGAAGCGCAGAATCTCGGAGACGCTGAAAAGCACTACTATTGCGCTTTCTGCGGTGTATTTATAATTGTTTTTTCTTCATTTTATTAACTATTCAGCAAGAACAGGAATTTATTATAGTCTGCGTGAAATAAAATTCAAACTCGAATAAAACTACCTTCCCCTCCATAGATACAGGGTGTTTCAAAAATGACCGGTATATTTGAAACGGCAATAAAAAATAAACGAGCAGCGATAGAAATACACCGTTTGTTGCAATATGCTTGGGACAAGAGTACATTGTCAGGCAGACAAACTTTCGGAATTACAGTAGTTACAATTTTCAACAACAGATGGCGCTGCGGTCTGGGAAACTCTATAGTACGATATTTTCCACATATCCACCATGCGTAGCAATAATATGGCGTAGTCTCTGAATGAAATTACCCGAAACCTTTGACAACGTGTCTGGCGGAATGGCTTCACATGCAGATGAGATGTACTGCTTCAGCTGGCGGTACACCTGGTCTTTCAAGTGTCCCCACAGAAAGAAGTCACAGGGGTTCATGTCTGGCGAATAGGGAGGCCAATCCACGCCGCCTCCTGTATGTTTCGGATAGCCCAAAGCAATCACACGATCATCGAAATATTCATTCAGGAAATTAAAGACGTCGGCCGTGCGATGCGGCCGGGCACCATCTTGCATAAACCACGAGGTGTTCGCAGGGTCGTCTAAGGCAGTTTGTACCGCCACAAATTCACGAAGAATGTCCAGATAGCGTGATGCAGTAATCGTTTCGGATCTGAAAAATGGGCCAATGATTCCTTTGGAAGAAATGGCGGCCCAGACCAGTACTTTTTGAGGATGCAGGGACGATGGGACTGCAACATGGGGCTTTTCGGTTCCCCATATGCGCCAGTTCTGTTTATTGACGAAGCCGTCCAGGTAAAAATAAGCTTCGTCAGTAAACCAAATGCTGCCCACATGCATATCGCCGTCATCAATCCTGTGCACTATATCGTTAGCGAATGTCTCTCGTGCAGCAATGGTAGCGGCGCTGAGGGGTTGCCGCGTTTGAATTTTGTACGGATAGAGGTGTAAACTCTGGCGCATGAGACGATACGTGGACGTTGGCGTCATTTGGACCGCTGCTGCAACACGGCGAACGGAAACCCGAGGCCGCTGTCGGATCACCTGCTGCACTAGCTGCGCATTGCCCTCTGTGGTTGCCGTACGCGGTCGCCCTACCTTTCCAGCACGTTCATCCGTCACGTTCCCAGTCCGTTGAAATTTTTCAAACAGATCCTTTATTGTATCGCTTTTCGGTCCTTTGGTTACATTAAACCTCCGTTGAAAACTTCGTCTTGTTGCAACAACACTGTGTTCTAGGTGGTGGAATTCCAACACCAGAAAAATCCTCTGTTCTAAGGAATAAACCATGTTGTCTACAGCACACTTGCACGTTGTGAACAGCACACGCTTACAGCAGAAAGACGACGTACAGAATGGCGCACCCACAGACTGCGTTGTCTTCTATATCTTTCACATCACTTGCCGCGCCATCTGTTGTTGACAATTGTAACTACTGTAATTTCGAAAGTTTGTCCGGCTGAAAATGTACTGTTGTCCCAAGCATATTGCAACAAACGGTGTATTTCTATCACTGCTCGTTTAGTTTTTATTGCCGTTTCAAATATACCGGTCATTTTTGAAACACCCTGTATTAGCAGTTTTGCTCCGTGTATGGAGTATCTGTGATTTCGTCATGATATTAATAACGCTAGTGGAAACTAAACTGAAACTCATGTACTTTCATTGAATATATATGTGCAAAACTGGTTTCATTTAATTACATAACGTATTCAGAGTCTGACATTGTTTTCTTCCTTAGGTGCAGTCATATCAAAGACAGTAGTTGGTATTCATAAAAATAAAGAACAGCGTTTGGCAACATATGTCATATTCATTTTTATGTCCAAGTGACAATGAATTAAAAATACAATGAGGTGACAAAAGTCATGCGATACCTCCTAATATCGTGCCGGACCTAGTTTTCTCCGACGTACTGCAGCAACTCGACGTCGCATGGACTCAACAAGTAGCTGTAAATCCCCTGCCGAAATATTGAGCCATGCTGCTTCTATAGCTGTTCATAGCTGCGTAACTGTCGCAGGTGGAGGATGTTATGCACGAACTCACGTCCCAGCGGGATTAATTTCCGGCGATCTGTATGGCCAGACTATTCGCTCGAATTGTCCAGAATGTCCTTCAAAACACTGACCAACAATTGGGGCCCGGTGACACGGCGCATTATCATCCATAAAAATTCCATTGTTGTTTGGGAACATGAAGTCATGAATGGCTGGCAATGGTCTCTCAAGTTGCCAAACGTAATCATTTCCAGTAAATAATCGGTTTAGTTGGACCAGAGGACTCAGTTGATTCCATGTAAACACAGACCACACCATCATGGAGTAGAGTTGGGCAACGCGATTCTTTTTCCCGATTCGATTCCTGCGATTCGATCTCACATTGCGAATCGATTCCTACGATTCGTTCACGATTCATTCTGCGATGGCACGATTCTTACGGAATGCAAAAAGTTCTACATCTTACTCACAGATGGCAGGACATGTTTGAAATTGTCAATGGGGCTGGAATCGAACTGTGTCGTGGTAAGATATGCCAGAAATAGTTTATTTATGAGTAAACATGCATTTGACGCTACAAGTGTGATTCTCGATTTATAATTGATGAAAGCTGACGTCGGCGCGGTGGCTGATGCTAGCGATAGTAAATGGGAAATGCCTTCACGCTCGTTCCCGTCAGCCACCGCCAAGTGTTAGCTTGGTTTTCACGAGTAATATTACGGCCCACGAACTTCGTTTGCTCGTTCCGAGCTTCCTTTGTTCACACACATCCTCCACTTGGTTGCCATCTGGCGGTCGTAATCATTCGGCACGACTCGGCATGATTCGGAAGTTGCCTTCGAAGCATAGTGAACTAAGAATCGATGAATCGTTGGAACTTGGAATCGTCACGACTCAGAAACATGCAATCGTTCTTACGATTCTTTTGAACGACGATTCGTCCGTATCACGATTCGATTCTTACGATTCTTTATTTAGAGTCGTTCAAGTGAACGACTCATTCACGAATCGCCACAACTCTATCATGGAGTCACCACCAGCATGGACGTGGATTTGTTGACAAGGTGGGTCCATTCTTCGTAGGGTCTGCACCACAATCGAACACTATCATCAGTTCCTACTAACTGATATTGGGACTTACCTGATAAGGCACGGTTATCCGGTCCTCTGGGGTCCAACCGATATGATCACTAGGCCAGGAAAAGCGCTGCAGGCGATGTCGTGTTAAACGTTATGTAAGTAGGCTGTTTATGTTTTCTTATTGGCAACGTTACATAGCGCTCTGTATGAGAATCACTGGCTGTGCTGTGTGCAGTCTGTGGCTAGTTTGCATTGTTGTCTGCCATTGTAGTGTTGGGCAGTGGCAACTGGATGTGAACAGCGCGTAGCGTTGCGCAGTTGGAGGTGAGCCTAGTATTACGCTTTTCACACGCCATTATTGTCACAATATTTCACACAACAACACAGAAAAGCACAATTTGAAGAGCAAAAATAAGAGAACACGTTAACATAGAACTGAAAATAATATCTAGTTAATTGCAAGCGCAGCTGCGAAATACTTGGTGCAAATCTACATGCATGCCACAACTGTTTTACTGTGCAACAATGAAAAACCACAACTACCAAGGAAATTCTCTCTATAATTAAGCGCTAGCAATAAACAAAAGCTACACTAAATACACAAACTACAAGAAAAAATCAGAAGATTCCAGTGATGTATCCTAGGCTAAGGGTCGACATATGAAACGTCCCCTTTGAAGAATTTCTACACGACTGTGCTTAACCTGACACACAATATTATTTAGCGCAACGCAATCTGACTTTCAAAAATCCCTGCAAAAGAATGGCCCTGACTAACATTAACCTATACCTTTCACAAATCACTTACCTCACAAAAATCTTCGTTACTGGAACTACTGCAATACAGCGAGCGCCACTACTGCCAGCTAAATAAAAGATTCAAACTACTGAAGGCACTAACTACTGATAGGGATAGTTAGCAAATGAAAGATTTTAATAGAGAACAAACACTGTATTTACCTTAATATCATCATATATATAGCAGTTCATGACAAATTACAAAACTCCGCCATCTCTCTCCCCACATCCACCACTGCTGGCGGCTCACCTCCAACTGCGCAACGCTACGCGCTGTTCACATCCAGCTGCCGCTGCCCAACACTACAATGGCAGACAACAATGCAAACTAGCCACAGACTGCACACAGCACAGCCAGTGATTTTCATACAGAGCGCTACGTAACATTGCCAATAAGAAAACATAAACAGCCTACTTACATAAAGAAAACATAAACAGCCTACTTACACTTGCTGTTAGCAAAGGCACTCGAGTTGGTCGTCTGCTGACATAGTTCATTAACGCCATATTTCGCCTCACTGTCCTAACGGGCACGTTCGTCGCACGTCTCACATTGATTTCTGCGGTGTTGCTTGTCTCTTAGCACTGACAATTCTACGCAAATGCAGCTGTTCTCGGTCGTTAAGTAAAGGCTATCGGCCACTGCGTTGTCTGCGGTGAGAGGTAGTGTCTGAAATTGTGTGTTGTCAGGACACTCTTGACACTGTGAACCAAGAAATATTGAATTCCCTAAAAATGTCTGAAACGAAATGTCCCACGTGTCTAGTTCCAACTGCCATTCCACGTTCAAAGTCTGCTACTTCCCGTCGAGCGGACATAATTACATCGGAAACTTTTTCACAAATGACAGCTCCACCAATGCACTGTCTTGTGTACGCGATACTACCACCATTTCTTTATGTGCGTGTCGCTATCCCATGATGTTTGTCACCTCATTGTATGCCAATGTGAATAAACGAACACAACCATGTCTGTACATGGCATGTAGCTGAATCCGTTACGCGTTATCTGCTCACTGTAAAAGTGTCATTGTGGTGTGCGTAGTGTAAGACCTTCAGTACACACACCATCAGATTATTTGACTTGTCGCTCTAATGAAGTAGACGAGTGTCAGCAATATGTCTCGTGGTCTTATAGTGGCGTGTTTATCTTCTGCCGTTAGGTCAGACGATAGAAATGCCACTTGCACGCTTAGAGTAGCAGATTGATGGCAACCAACTTTAAACAGAACTTGATTAATTTTCACACACATTTATTAAAATAATAACAAGCATAAAAGTTACTTAACTTTGTTCTGGATGCTATTTACAATTGACAATCTGAAGTTCCTTTGGTATTGGTACGTTTATCTTATCCTCACATATATCTCTGATACTTGACAAAAGTGTCTATACGTTTATCTTCATGGCTATGTACAGGAATATGGTAATCTTCTTAGGCGCAGACTGAAACTTGACTATAGACTGGTACAGACAAATGTAGACTGGTACAGACCGATGCACACTGGTACAGACTGGTGCAGAGAAATGCACACTGACTAATCGGAGGTCTGTACACTCGTTATAATACCTCGCGCGTTCATGTATCACTGCGCAAGTGTGATCCGCGAGGAGAAAAGGTTCTACGTTAGCAGCAATCTCATTGGCTGCATTACATATTAATACGCGGATCGGCGGAAGCAGAATTTGGTCCGTCTCTATGGCAGCGCCATCTCGTAGTGTGGAGACGGACGAGCGCTGCGCCTGTGCTGTTGTGCTTAGCGGGGCGCGCTCTAGTGGGAAAGTTGTGCACAGGCTGGCTATGCGGAACTATGTACACAACAGTCGTACAGTTAGAAGGAAGCCCAAAGTGGAGTAATGAACGTATAAGTGTTTTTTCTCTAAGAATTTCTGTTGGTTCGCGTTAGCTTTGATTATCTTAACCATGTGGATAAGCATTATTAGTCATTTAAAATTTTGCAGATGCTTCTGAAAACGGGACATATGTCCTGAAACCTGATGGTTTTTCCTTTTTAGTAATAAACAATTTTTCCAACTGTAGCAGATTTTATCACTGACGATTTTCTTGACCGTTTCACAAACAGAAATACTCATACATGTAAATTTTTAAGAGAAAAATTATGAGTGTGACAAAGGGACGGCTTTCAACTTTTTGTCGTGGTTTAATGCAACAAGGTACTGAACTGTGCTTAAAGTTCATTGCTGATTTTTCCAGCGAGAACTGAAAATGAGTTTGTGGATGTTTTGTGGATTCCACCTAGGGTACTATAAAAGTAAGGCCAGGTTCTGCGATTACAATGAGACGACGGATATTTTACCTGTGATGAGAGGCACTGAGGGGTGTGCACACTAAGAAGCCGACGAAACAGACGTAGCAGTCGCCTGAAACAATCCTACGTGAGTGTGTCAAGCGCTGATAATGGCCAAACAGGTGGATGTTCCAGACGCAACGCACTGTTTGAGCCAATGATAATTCTGTTGCAGACGTAACCCAGTTCTCGAGGTGACAAATCCAGTGATCCAACTACTTCTCTGGTCTAATGAGAAATTACGAAGGTAAATACAGTTCAAATAGTGATTTTTCTGTTGTTCTTACGCCACATTGGATAACGCACCCCAAGAAACTTTATGCCACTCCCAATGCAAATATGCGTCGATGAGATTCAGCGATTTTACGGTATATCACCAGCGTCCATTATATCTGGACATACTGGCAATAGAACGGTTGAAACAGTGTACTGTGACATTCTTCCCATTGTTAAGAGATTATCTAACTGGATTTGTCAGATATCTTCACTGCTGCACGATTTGACCCTCTGTAGACGTCTCAGACCACCTGCTATCAACATGCGTTTCTTCTTGATTACCTGAGTAAGCGCGCTTATTTTATATATACACTCCTGGAAATTGAAATAAGAACACCATGAATTCATTGCCCCAGGAAGGGGAAACTTTATTGACACATTCCTGGGGTCAGATACATCACATGATCACACTGACAGAACCACAGGCACATAGACACAGGCAACAGAGCATGCACAATGTCGGCACTAGTACAGTGTATATCCACCTTTCGCAGCAATGCAGGCTGCTATTCTCCCATGGAGACGATCGTAGAGATGCTGGATGTAGTCCTGTGGAACGGCTTGCCATGCCATTTCCACCTGGCGCCTCAGTTGGACCAGCGTTCGTGCTGGACGTGCAGACCGCGTGAGACGACGCTTCATCCAGTCCCAAACATGCTCAATGGGGGACAGATCCGGAGATCTTGCTGGCCAGGGTAGTTGACTTACACCTTCTAGAGCACGTTGGGTGGCACGGGATACATGCGGACGTGCATTGTCCTGTTGGAACAGCAAGTTCCCTTGCCGGTCTAGGAATGGTAGAACGATGGGTTCGATGACGGTTTGGATCTACCGTGCACTATTCAGTGTCCCCTCGACGATCACCAGTGGTGTACGGCCAGTGTAGGAGATCGCTCCCCACACCATGATGCCGGGTGTTGGCCCTGTGTGCCTCGGTCGTATGCAGTCCTGATTGTGGCGCTCACCTGCACGTTGCCAAACACGCATACGACCATCATTGGCACCAAGGCAGAAGCGACTCTCATCGCTGAAGACGACACGTCTCCATTCGTGCCTCCATTCACGCCTGTCGCGACACCACTGGAGGCGGGCTGCACGATGTTGGGGCGTGAGCGGAAGACGGCCTAACGGTGTGCGGGACCGTAGCCCAGCTTCATGGAGACGGTTGCGAATGGTCCTCACCGATACCCCAGGAGCAACAGTGTCCCTAATTTGCTGGGAAGTGGCGGTGCGGTCCCCTAAGGCACTGCGTAGGATCCTACGGTCTTGGCGTGCATCCGTGCGTCGCTGCGGTCCGGTCCCAGGTCGACGGGCACGTGCACCTTCCGCCGACCACTGGCGACAACATCGATGTACTGTGGAGACCTCACGCCCCACGTGTTGAGCAATTCGGCGGTACGTCCACCCGGCCTCCCGCATGCCCACTATACGCCCTCGCTCAAAGTCCGTCAACTGCACATACGGTTCACGTCCACGCTGTCGCGGCATGCTACCAGTGTTAAAGACTGCGATGGAGCTCCGTATGCCACGGCAAACTGGCTGACACTGACGGCTAGTGATGGGGAGCTCGTGAATGAGTCGTTCAAATGAACGCTTCACTTCAGTGAAGTGTGAACTAACCACTCAATTTCAATGAACTGGTACTTCAAACTCTTCACAGATAGGAGCACACTCCACACTTTTTTCTAGTTCACTCACTCTCTTCCCCTCTCCCTCTCCCACTAAATCGGCGCTACGTCACTCATCATCCCTTCACTTCAGTCCTCCCTCTGCTGCCTGTCGACGAATCGCGCGGGGTTTGTGGGGAACGATAGGTTTACGATGGGTTGGGGCGATGAGGGGCGAGGGGAAGGCAGCGTCAACTGCTACGTGCAGTGCTGACATTACTCGTGACTATTTGTGCAGTTAAACTTCGCGTCTACGGGTAGCCTACCGTTGGCAGCGCTTGCAGACAAATGAATATTAAAGATATAAACTAAGGGGCTGGCTGTGTGAGCACGCACAGCCAACATGAAAATAAAAGGTTTGTTAAAAACACTGAAAGAGGGATTTTACCTGAAATCGTACCAATGACTAAAGGTGACAGTTTACGTTTTGAATCTGGAGAGTTATTATTCTCAACAAAAATAAAATCTACAGGAAAACTTCTGAATAATTACTTAACGTAGGTATATAGACTGTGACAGTGGTAAACATACTCATTCTATTTTGGATTAAATTTTACAAGGAACATAAAATTGGACTGCATTTCGTTGGTAGCCCTATTTTTCAGTTCATGAATACAACAAATAATATTTCATTTGGCAGATAAAGACTTTTTTGGACGCTTCATGAGAAAATTTCGAGCAAGATTAAATGTAATACCTTCATTATATGTGACAGGACTCTCTGTTTATCTTTCCTTTGTCCCCTTCGACCATGCTCTATTTAAGTTAACTCAGACGGAAACGTTGCGTGCACGTTACTGCATAGTTCGGCCATCTGTTGGTAAAATTATGAAGTATTACGAAGCTTCATTGTACGAGCGAGGCGAAGCGAGCGTAGCAGCGGCTGAGCGGCGAACTGGGCAACTTCGACAGGCTTCCGTACTTCACGAATGAACTACTTCATTTGAACGCTTCACGGCAAAGAGTGAAATGAATGAAGTAGTTCACTGGAATGAACGAGTTCGACCCATCTCTACAGTGACGGCGGCGGTGCACAAATGCTGCGCAGCTAGCGCCATTCGACGGCCAACACCGCGGTTCCTGGTGTGTCCGCTGTGCCGTGCGTGTGATCATTGCTTGTACAGCCCTCTCGCAGTGTCCGGAGCAAGTATGGTGGGTCTGACACACCGGTGTCAATGTGTTCTTTTTTCCATTTCCAGGAGTGTATATATATAAGCTGCGTCTGAAAACTTCATTGTATGTAGCAACATCTAAATGGCAACGTTTGCAACAAATACGCATATGCGCCTAACCATGTGGTGTTGAATGGATTTAGTCAAAGTCCGAGACAGCTTGTCAAGATCCCTGTGGTAGTGCAACGGAACAACACATTAACAACTAATTTTGTTACACGTTGCTAAATACCTACTTGTAGATAACAACAATAATCTGAGTGTGAGGACAAATAACAGAATTCATGGACAGAGCATGAGTCAACACGGGAAATGCAGCATCAAGGTAACGTTGAGGACATTTTTCAACAGCACCGGTACAATCTTCTGTAAACCAACTGTTAACTTTAAATTCTGAAAAAAGCTTTCAAACTGACATGTGGAATAATCGGGTCTACTGCCGGATGTCTGTGTCGCTCTGGTACAGCTTTCAAACTGTTTTTGCTATACACCTAACACGTCAGATGCAGCTGTGTGGGCCTGGCGTAACCATCGCCTGACTGTTCTCCAGTAACCAATTCACTGCCCTGATCTGGCGTCCACTGCCTTGAGACCCCACTCAAAAGACGCTCTAGTTGTATAGACATCAACCATCCGATGAGGTGTGACATTAGTCAATCGATTCTAAGAATAATTTCCACTAAAAATTTCCAGCAGCTTTATAAACGCTGCCAAAAGCGTATCGTAGCCAACAGAGGTTACTCAGAAGGTCAGTGAAGCTATTAGGCCTATAACACCCGTTTACAGAGCTTTATGGTACCATTCACCGAACAGCTGACACCTTATACGTGCAGCGGCTTGTATGGAGCACATCGTAGCTCGCTGTGCTAGTGAGCTCTCTCCCTTCACCCCCAGATACGACACCGTAGCTCGCTCCTTATATAGTCACCACACGTACAAACCGTGCCTCTCAGTTTTCGTGGCCTCTTTCACCATTCGAAACATCTCTGTTGATGTGTATCGGCTTACTGAAAGACAAAATCTCTTTTTATATTTGTGTTATTACTTACCTAGCTGACTGTTGCCAGCTGCCATCACAACTAAGTCATCCGCATATGCAAGACAAAATAAGCAGTCTCGCATATGCGGATGACTTAGTTGTGATGGCAGATTCGATTGAAAGTTTGCAAAGTAATATTTCAGAGCTAGATCAGAAATGTAAGGACTATGGTATGAAGATTAGCATCTCCAAAACGAAAGTAATGTCAGTGGGAAAGAAATATAAACGGATTGAGTGCCAAATAGGAGGAACAAAGTTAGAACAGGTGGACGGTTTCAAGTACTTAGGATGCATATTCTCACAGGATTGCAACATAGTGAAAGAACTGGAAGCGAGGTGTAGCAAAGCTAATGCAGTGAGCGCTCAGCTACGATCTACTCTCTTCTGCAAGAAGGAAGTCAGTACCAAGACTAAGTTATCTGTGCACCGTTCAATCTTTCGACCAACTTTGTTGTATGGGAGCGAAAGCTGGGTGGATTCAGGTTACCTTATCAACAAGGTTGAGGTTACTGATATGAAAGTAGCTAGGATGATTGCAGGTACTAGTAGATGGGAACAATGGCAGGAGGGTGTCCACAATGAGGAAATCAAAGAAAAACTGGGAATGAACTCTATAGATGTAGCAGTC
The DNA here is from genome assembly GCF_023864275.1 of Schistocerca cancellata. Lineage (NCBI taxonomy): Eukaryota > Metazoa > Arthropoda > Insecta > Orthoptera > Acrididae > Schistocerca > Schistocerca cancellata. The sequence continues at coordinate 775,033,160 of NC_064630.1, read as the reverse complement.
AGGGCGAACAGGCTTAGATGGTGGGGTCATGTTACACGCATGGGAGAAGCAAGGTTACCCAAGAGACTCATGGATTCAGCAGTAGAGGGTAGGAGGAGTCGGGGCAGACCGAGGAGAAGGTACCTGGATTCGGTTAAGAATGATTTTGAAGTAATAGGTTTAACATCAGAAGAGGCACCAATGTTAGCACTGAATAGGGGATCATGGAGGAACTGTATAAGGGGGGCTATGCTCCAGACTGAACGCTGAAAGGCATAATCAGTCTTAAATGATGATGATGATGATGATGACTTACCTAGCTTACATACACTGAAGAGACCAAAAAACTGGTACACCTGCCTAATATCGTGTAGGGCCCCCGAGAGCTCACAGAATAGCCACAACACGACGCGGCATGGACTCGGCTAATGTCTGAAGTAGTGGTGGAGGGATGGACACCATGAATCCTGCAGTGCTGTCCATAAATCCGCAAGAATACGAGGGAGTGGAGAACAGCACATTGCAAGCCATCCCAGATACGCTCAATAATGTTCAAGTCTTGTGAGTTTGGTGGCCAGCGAAAGTGTTTAAACCCACGAGAGTGTTCACGGAGCCACTCTGTAGCAATTTTGGAGGTATGGAGTGTCGCGTTTTCCTGCTGGAATGGCTCTAGTCCGTCGGAATGCACGTGAATGGACTCAGGTGGTCAGACAGATGCTTACGTATGTGCCACCTGTCAGAGTCGTATCTAGACGTGGTCCCATATCACTCCAAATGCACACGCCCCCACCATTATAAAGCCTCTATAAGCTTGAACACTCCCCTGCTGACATGAAAGGTCCATGAATTCATGAGGTTGTCTCCATACCCGTACACGTCCATCCGCTCGATACAATTTCAAACGAGACTCGTCCGACCAGATAACATGTTTACAGTCATCAACAGTCCAGTGTCGGTGTTGACAGGCCCATGCGAAGCGTAAAGCTTTGTGTCTGCAGCTACCAAGGGTACTCGAGTGGGACTTCGGCTCCGAAAGCCCATATCGGTTATGTTTCGTTGAATGGTTTGTATGCTCAAACGTTGCCCAGCATTGAAATCTGCAGCAATTTGCGGAAGGGTTGCAATTCTGTCACGTTGAACGATTCTCTTCAGTCGTCGTTCGTCCCGTTCTTGCAGGATCTTTTTCCGGACGCAGCTCTGGCGGAGATCTGAGGAACAAAAGAGTGAGAGAGACAAAACTCTGAATTACTAAGTTCATTTTAAAGCATGGACCAGTCACAGAATACTGTACGAATGTTATCGAATGACTGATTGTTGTGACTAATGTGACGTAATTTGTGGTAATCTCTGTTCGGAGGTTGCAGTGTGAATGGTATCGTATCGTTGTAGTTAACATCTTGGATTTCTGACCTCTGGTTAATGTACAACGTAGTAATCGCGAAATGCCGAGAAATATGATAACGATGCTCTGTACATTTCAATTCAGCTTGAAATTTCTGAAACATATCAAGTCAACCAGATGGCTAGGTTCACCATTATGTTAGCTGATATCGCATGGTGCCTGTAAAAAGTGCGACATGGGTCCGATCAAATGTTTTTCGCTTTACATCATGTTTTACATTGTGTTTCCCAGCACTTCGTGAGGCAAATAGCCCGCGTACATACTCTGAAGCTTCCATTCAGAAGTACGAAGTCTTCTATAAGACAACTGCGCAGGTAGTTTTGGTAGTGTTTGAGCTTAACATGATTTTGTGTTTCAATCGAGATGAGCACATGATGCTACACTAAGCGAGCCGCGCGGGGTAGCCGTTTGGTCTAGGGCGCCTTGACACGGTTCGCGCGGCTTCCCCCGTCGGAGGTTCGAGTCCTCCCTCGGGCATGGGTGCGTGTGTTGTCCTTAGCGGAAGTTAGTTTAAGTTAGATTAAGTAGTGTGTAAGCCTGAAGAGTGAAAAGATCCATTCTCTCTGTACTACGTTTCCGTACCAGTTATGCTGTAAGCCGTGATGTCTTTGTGGTGTCACCACCAGACACCACACTTGCTAGGTGGTAGCCTTTAAATCGGCCGCGGTCCGTTAGTATACGTCGGACCCGCGTGTCGCCACTATCAGTGATTGCAGACCGAGCGCCGCCACACGGCAGGTCTAGAGAGACTTCCTAGCACTCGCCCCAGGTGTTCAACCGACTTTGCTAGCGATGGTTCACTGACAAATTACGCTCTCATTTGCCGAGACGATAGCATAGCCTTCAGCTACGTCATTTGCTACGAACTAGCAAGGCGCCATTACCAGTTACTATTGATGCTGTAAAACATGTACCGTCAAGAGCGATGTTCACCAATTATGGATTAAAGTTAAGTATTCCTGGAACTACGTACTTTTTTTTGCTAGTCTCATTTCCGTGGCCTGTTCCAGACCTCACGCCAGCCTGCGTGAGCTAAAACGCGTGCCTTTCGGCTTCCTGTCATAGTGGGTTGGCTGTCTTGCCAATCCACAACAGTCTTATTGTACAGTACCTTAATTGCTAAACCATTAACATTACGTTCCACGTTACCCGCAGCAATACTTTTTCGTTTGTAGACACAAACACAGGACGGAGATTAGTGACTATGATGTCATGATAGCGACTATGGCCACTAAAATTATTAAATCAGTGAAGGAGCCTAGGGGAGTATTTCTGGTAGAAAGAGCAGATACGCAGTTGTACCACCTCGATTAGACAATGAAACATCATTTAGTTGCAATATGAGGGATGCAGAGGAACTATGGGCAAAGTTTAAACGGACTACAAATCGCGCTCTGGACTTGTGCGTGCTTAGTAAGTTGATTAAGGACGGAAAAGACATACTGTGCTTAGTAAGTGGACTAAGAACGGAAAAGATCTACTGTGGTTTAACAAAAAAAACTTAAAGTAAATTGCATTGCTTTTGCAGATGATATGGCCCTGTTTGCCGAAAAAATGGAAGAAGCACGGTAGAAAATCCTTGAACTAAAGAAACAAGCAGCTAAAATATGTAAATACCTCAAAGTTCAAGACCAATAGATTGAAACGGAAAAGAATTCAAATATCTCGCAGAATGGGTTCGTTGGAATGCTGAGGAAAGCAAAGCAATGGAATCCAGAAAAAATAAACTTGAATTTGCCTTCCAACTAACAAAAAATACATACAACAAAAAATCCCTTTCATGGGGGTCCAAAATTACACATTACAAGACAGTGATTAAGCCAGATGGACTGTATGCAGCAGAAACACTAAACATGAACTTCAAAGGCCAAATGGAGAAACTTGAGCTAAAGGAGAGAAAATTTTTAAGAAAAATCATAGGACCAAAATTTCAAGACAATAAGATTATATACATAAAAAATGAAACTCTCTACAAGAAAACTGAATAACTTTCAGATACTATGCGAAAAAGGAGGATAAATTTTTATGGTCATCTTCTCAGAATGAATTCCAATAGATTAACCAAACAAATCTTTGACTTTTTCCGTAACCGCAAAACGAAACCCTACTGGTTTAAATAAACTGAGAAAGACCTAGTAGAATTAAAGATTTCAGAAAATTCGCTTATCGATCGAACAGCTAAATTAATTACTAAAGATGAAAACATAAGGTTCCAAGACAAATCTACACAGAAGTCCAAACCCTTCATGTCGGAAGAAGGTACGAAAAGAAGATCAGACAGAATGAAGAAATACTGGGCCCTAAATACTGGGCGGACATTTATTACCAAACAGATAATAAATATGAGATATTATAGTTGGTGGAACTGCAGAATTCAGCTGTCCACAGGATTGCCGTTCGCCCTGGTAATCGGCACACACTGCGTCCTCTTCGGAAATGATGGTACCGTAGGTGTGGCCTTTGTAATTCGTACCCCAACAGCAAATCGTCATTCACTGTTGCCAGGTCTGCGATCTTAGATGGCGGGTGGAAATCCACTTTCACGTGAAACTTACGGAGGATCCTTGCTATATCAAACGAAATAGTCCCAAAGAACGGTAGGCAGAGTTTTCGTCGGCGTCCTCGCCCGTTTATTCACTTCCTGCCTTTTGGTTTGAAACAAGAAGTGCACCGTTGTTGCAGTTAATAAATATTAGTTAAGTGCGAGTCATTAAACGTTAGTGACCTGTATGACTGATTGAAAAGAACAAAAATGAGAAAAAAAAGTTTAGTAAAGAATTATGGATGGGTACACAAAACATTCATTGTGTATTTTCAAGAAAGTGGACCTATCTTAAATTCACTATTATCTTTCTGCAAGCACGGGAACACAGCTGAACATTCCAATATGAAACTTGTTCAGCTTTGCATACAATACTTGCAACACTGTAGCACTCTGCAGCTCGCTATGTCAGGCTAGGCAAGCTCAGTCGCGGCCTAGAAGACGAATGGGCGGGCACAACAGTTCCAGTTTTAGAGCTTACGGTGGAAGCAACCGTTAGAGATAACGTGACCACCGCATGACTTTCACCACGCCGACGACCGAGATGCCGCATACCTAGAGAGGTTGAAACGCATCGCGCCTCAATTCGAGCACGCAGGCCATCAGCGACAGTGAAATGAGGGGAGATAAAATAGACGCCTCTGAAAGCGCTGTGCGTGCTTCGGCGCTCCTGCTCTGGTAGCTTGATATCGGAGACGGAGGGGGTCACATCGTGGAAGGCATCAATCAGGGCGGCGAGTGCGCAGATAGAAGCTCGCATGCTGTAAAGCAGTGGAGCACTCCAGAGTTTTCAGGCTGGCCTGTGTTGGCGGCCACTGGAGGTCCATCAGCGAGGCGGCCGGAAATAGAAAGCACTCTCCGCCACTCGCCGATTGGGAGCAGCCGCCCCGAGTGGCCCGACCCGAGCGGCCGAGACGCTCGTACTCACAGCTGTACGGCTGTATTAAATGAATGCCGGACACTTGCCACGCCGGACATTTGCCACGCCGGACATTTGCCACACTTGCCCCTTCGCCAGGTAGCTTGAGTAGCGATCTCTCAGGTAAGGGACGCCCTACCCCACACTACCTCTGTCCGCTTTCAAACTGCCGTCTCCACATCTTACTCGATACAACCAGTACGTAATGGACCTTCTTCTTCGACATCTTGGCCAAATACAGAGCTTCTTTTCATCATCATCTTGGATAGTTTCCAGCCACTGGCTGGGTCTGTCGGGAACACAAGCCTCTCCATCGTGTTCTGTCTTTCCACCATCCCCCCTCTTCCACCTTCGTCCAGTTCTCTCCTCTTCTCGTCACACCTTCCTTCACTCCCTTCACCCATCTATCCCTTGGTCTTCCTCTGGGCCTCTTCCCCTCCAGTTGCAGATCAAACATCCTCTTTGGAATTCTTCCCTCATCCATTCTCTTCATGTGTCCATACCACTGCAGTCTTGATTTTTCTATCCTGTCCTGTACTGGTTCCTCCTTTAGTCTTTCCCTCACATACACATTTCGCAATCTGTCTCGTCTTGTTACACCCAACCTGCTCCTCTGGAACTTCTTTTCCGAAATCGAAATATTTATAACTTTTGGGAAACGAAAGCAATACCGACGATTATGTCAGTACGTAATTAGTTCTGCCAAGTATAAATACACATTCCTCTGTCTGTACGGTAGCTTCCTTCCACGCTTACTGATTGCGATGGAAACAGTCCATCGGCATGGGAGCAACAAGAAAGGAACGATGAAACGAGAATGCAAATGTACGCTGATCATTTCTTTTTTATCACTACATTTTTGCCTACTTTAATTACGACAACTGCATACCCAAAAGACAATAGGGAAAGAATAAAGGGGTTTGTGAATGTTTGAAAAGAAGAACGACATACTCCATATTAATTTACTCTCTAAAAACATTAGTTAATAAAGTGTAGCGGGACAATGTTCAAAACATAACTGAAAACACTTTCACGAAATAGAGATAAGAACATCTATGATTGACATGTCATCTAAAGTCGACTTACAATTTTAAAATGTTAGAAAAAAGGAAATGAAGTAATACAGAATGCTACGCTTGTAACGTACGTTGTTGTTCTATATTGTTTAGCTCTGGTATTTACAGGGTCACAGAGAAAGCATCTTAGGTTCTGGAGGGAAAAGCCGTAATTGTAATTATTTGCACTACAACAGAAACAAGAAGGACAACTTAAGGAAAAATAATGTAAGCTCACAATCGACTTTGAAGCAGGTGGTTCCTGTGACTTAGTATGGGCAGAGGTTATATTCGACAACCTGAATAAATTAATAACTGGCTCCTTTTACCAACCCCCTGTCTCAGATGAAACAGTTGCTGAACAGTTCAAAGAAAAGAAAACTTGAGTCTCATCACAAATAGGTACCCTACTCATACAATTATAGTTGGCAGTTACTTCAATCTACCTATCGCATATTGACAAAAATACATTTTCATACCCTATTGTAAATAGATAACAACTTCCGTAATTGTTCTAAATACTTTTTTAAAAATTATTTTTAAAAATTAGTTGACGATGCCATTCAAATTTTACATGGTTACCAAAACACACTTGACCTCTTCGCCACAAATAATCCTGAGCATCACGACGGATACAGGGATTAGTGAACACGCAGTCGTAGAGAGGCTCACTTCCGTAACAAAGAAGAAATTCACCAAAACTAAACGCGAAATATATCTATTTATAAAAGCAGCTAAAATTCGGGTTAATAAGAGACGGAACTGATCCCCCATGGTACACAAAACACGACAGAAAGCTGTTGCAGGAGCACCGCAAAAGGCACGTATATTTTAGACAAACGCAAAAGCTCCAAGATTGGTGAAGTTTTACTGAGGCTCAAAATTTGGTGCGGATATCAATGCGAGATGCATTTAATAGTTTACACAACGAAACTCGCTCTAGAAATGTGGCGGAAAATCCGAAGAGATACTGGTCCTGTGTTAAGTAAACCAGCGGAAAGGCTCAGTAAGTACCTTTACTGCGCAACAGCGACGGTAATGTTACTGATGACAGTTTTTTTTTGCCACTAAAGTGGAGTTAGTATATGCATTTCCGAAATTCCTCCAACAAAGAAGACGAAGTAAATACTCCAGAATTCGAAATGAGAACAGCTGCAAACATAATTCAGAAGTAGATATCCCCGGTGTTGCAAAGCAACTGAAATTACACTGTCAGTGACGGAGGAAATGATCAAATATCTTTTCACAAATTCTCTAATGTATAAGAAAAGTAGGTCTAATACATTTGTTTCTGATGTTCCTTAGTAACAATTAATTTTCAGTAGGAAACTCCTTGCTTTTACTGACCTGTTTAAAGATAATCAACAATTTGGTAAGAAATTTTAATTTTTAAATGACTATAAATGTACTTAAGTAGATTTACATCTACTATAAATGTTTGCAGCTAAACGTAAATAAAAAACATTTGAGGTGCCAAAATTGTCAACCTTAGCATCAGATCAGTTTTGGGTGTCAATTTTAGGTGCAATTCAAAGGTTCAGGTCCCATTTTCTTTTACGAAAGCGTCTACTATCAGTTTAACAAACCATGATATTTTAGGTGATAGTTGCGATTCTGAAGCTTCAGAAAATTATTTTAGAACTCACAATTATTTAATAGTATGAGCATAATATTGGAAGGTAGAAAAAGTTATCTTAACGTGACAACATTAGGGATACTTTTGTGAGGCTTGAAACACTTTTTAATTTTTACATTAAAGGCTGATTCGCATCACACTTTGCACAGGCTTTGGACCGTGAAAATGATAAATGACCATCTACCATTCTGGCGTGTGTAAAATCAGCCTAAACATGCTGAACTAATGTACACTCTATTTACAATTACAACTTAATATTAGGTCCGATAATGCTGCTTCAATGTTTTAATAATTTTATCTCAGTAACCTGCGAGGACTCAGTGATCTTCATAGTTTTAATACATTATTTATTTTTAACGTATTTTAGTCCAGTTTCTGAATATGGACAATGGCTTTCAAGCAAGGCCTAATGTTGCCAGTCTCTTCATAATTCTTTACGATTCTCTCTATCCTGTCGTCCAGCTTCAAGTACTTCTACCTCTTCTTACCTTCAAGATTCATTTCCAGTTTCATGTACATACAGTTTGTAAGCTCTGCGTCCTTTTTCAAGCACTCCACCAAATAGTTGATTTTAGGGTGAGGCTTTCCAATAATACTATTTATTTTGTTGTGCCACCCTTCAACAGCATTCGTCGCTCGGTGCCTTTTTTCGTAACAGTCCCACATTTCTATTGCGATATCCTCATTCTCTAGCCAGTTATCCACAAAGTAGTCAAAAAATTGAGAGAAACTGGCGTTATCAGGAGCTTCTGCATGAATCTCAATCCATCCATTGCTTACGTCCTCCGGTTTTACAACTGCCAGCGCTGCACACATGCTGACGTGAAGTCTTAAATCCTCGTTCTAGCGGTACTCCACAGTTAGACCGAGAACTCGAGTTCTTCTCCATAAACTCTTCTTCATATGGGAATAGAATCCATTTATTTCAGTTGTGGGAAAAACTTGACGAATGGCCGATATCGCAGCTGCCTCAAAGTCCACCTTTACTTGTTTAGGACACCACTCAGAGACTGCCTGTTTTGTCAGACGAAGCAGACGAATATATGTGTCTTTCTTCTTATTAGGGAACAGTGCAAATACAGTAGGAAGAATGTTTGTTTCTTTAATCGGGCCTACTATGGTGTAGATCTGTGCAAACTGCTTCTGCATCTCTTAAATGTTCCATCCATAAAAAATTGGGAACATGATTTTAAACTTTCATTTCCGTTGCTTCCACTAAAACTCATTATTCTCACCTCTAATCTATTGTCTTCCAGAAGAAAACTACTGCCATCTCCCATTTTTAATAGATCTTCATGAAGATCAATCTCATAAGAGTTCTTAAGCTCTTGTTGGTTCCCCCACTCTTGACTCCATCGACGACGCATGGTTCTAAAAAAATGGTTCAAATGGCTCTGAGCACTATGGGACTCAACATCTGTGGTCATCAGTCCCCTAGAAGTTAGAACTACTTAAACCTAACTAACCTAAGGACATCACACACATCCATGCCCGAGGCAGGATTCGAACCTGCGACCGTGGCGGTCACGCGGTTCCAGACTGAAGCGCCTAGAACCGCACGGCCACACCGCGCATGGTTCTCTTCACAGATTCTGAATTAGGCATCACTGTAACGAAGTCATAAACTTTATTATGTAGATTTCCCATTTCATCCGTGTATATCTCCGATAACTGTGTAGTTTCTTCTCGAGACCTTCTCTTCGCTCTTTCCACTTGCTTTCTCACTTTCAGAGCTGCATCGTCAGGTGGTCCACAGAGATGTTCTAATGCGCTCAACACTTCTCCGTTCCTCGAAACCAGCTTTCCCTTGCAATAATCCGCTTTTCGGCGTAAGCACATCCATGTAACAACACCTTCTTTAGATTTGTTTCAGAAACGCGTAACCTTTCTAATGAGCAGGAGGCCTGCCCTTGTTCGTTGTAATAACTTCCATACTGATGGTCACGTTAGGAACTTCGAAAGCAAACTGGGTGGGCGGGAGAGGACGAGGAGGAGGAGGAGGAGGAGGAGGAGGGAGGGGGGGAGACAAGGGACCGAACCCTTCGAAGCAGGTAAAACCGTGGCAAATGTCCGGCGTGGCAAATGTCCAGACACCGTATTAAATACGCAGGATTTTCATTACACCTCAAATCTGATGGAAGCAAAAAGATGAATCACGAATCTGGAAGAAAGCCGTAGCAATACTGTAATATTGATGTACAAGAACTTAGAAAAAATTTATCTGAAAAATATAGGGATAATAACTGGGTGATTTTTGGAAATCAGCCTTATGCAAACACAATTAGGTTGCTTTTTATATTTACCCAGACATGTTACGATACCAATGTGTCATCTTCTGTGGGTCAAATTTTTATTACTGTAAAGTACAATATCACATTTGTAATAATTTAACTGCTGTAGGCCTAAGAAATACAATATTTGCAATTTGTTTCGTTTTGTTTGGACACTCACTTTAAAATTACATCGCTAACTGAACTTCATTATTATACATCGATTTTAGTGCTCGTTTTCGTCGATTTTTTGACAGCATGTCATCTGCAAACAAGGCCTTAAGAAAATTATTAGGTATTTGTGGAGAGCTGTTTCGAGGGTGGAGGTTATGTACGTTTCTGTACTTAACATTTTCCGTCCTGTTTCGTGTCCCTGGTTGGTGGCTGGGTTTAGTGCATTGCTTTCATTCAGTTTATCACAAATTTCCGCTCACTACTTCACCTCACATGCACTTACACGAAATGTGATCTGCACAGACACTTTTGGCAACACACTGAATTAGAGGTGTCATGTTATTGTCGTTGCTCACTTGTTCATTGTTGGTCTTGTGTTTGTTATGGCACTGATTTTGAATGTGTGTGTGTGCGTGTGCGTGTGTGTGTGTGTGTGTGTGAGAGAGAGAGAGAGAGAGAGAGAGAGAGAGAGAGAGAGAAAGAAATGGAAAGAGAGGTAGGTTGAGAACCAAGAAAACATAAGTTTTTTATGTTTTTGTGGGGTCATTTTTGTATAGTTCATTGAGCGTTCCAAACAGTGTTTTGTTGCACAGTGTTCAGTGTTGTATTTTCATTCAGGACTCTCTATCCCTGTATTCTTGCTTTTTGTATGTTGTAGTTCTCCTCTATTGTGAGTTTTCGATACAGACTTCTGCTTTCTCTGACGATCTTCAGATCAGTCTCCATCTTTTTGGGTGGTCGTTTTCTTGTATTAGATGGTCTGCAAAAATGGAATGTGTACTATCACTTCTTAGCGCTCTGAGGTGTTCGGAGTATCTCGTTTTGAAATTTCTGCATGTTTGGCCTATGTAGACCGACTGGCATAAACTGCAGGTTAACTGATATAGAGGGATAAGCTTACTTGACACAGCATATAAACTTTATGCAAGGATTTTTAAACGGAATACTGAAAGCAATAGTAGAACCATTACTAGTGGAAGAACAGGCCAGGTTTAGAGGGGTGCGATGAAAATATGGAAGCACCGTGAGAAATGTAAGCTTGGGCACAAATGCAGATGCCAGCAAAGCTTACACGTTGCACTGTTGTACTGACCGCAATCGGCATCTGCGCAACGTCCACAGTACATAGTGTAATTGTCATTCATCATCAAAACAGTGTTCAGTGTAGTTGTGAGTTAATATGTAGGAGCTAAGGAAATGCGAACATGGGCAAACTGTTGGTGTTCGTATGGTGTGTGCTTCTGGAACCAAGGTGGCGGAAACGTTTGGTGTTTAAAGAGGAGCCATATAGAAGACTTATACGGCATACAGGGAAAGCAGAAAAGTTTTATCTGCTAAGTCACAACGCGGAAGAAAGTGAGTGTTGAGTGGTCGGCCATTGAAGAGGAGTCTGACGAACAATGTCGGTGCTGAGTTCAAGGCGACAGGACAGCTGTCCACACAGATCGCATCGTTCAGGACTGGTTTTGTGAGAGCGGGGGTGAACGGTCATATCTCCTCTGGCCATCACAGTCAACGGATCTGAATATTATTGAGCCCTTGCGGTCTGCTCCCTACGGGTGGAACACGTAGGGTGTTGTAGTATATTGTGAGATTCATATGCCCACATACACTACTGGCCATTAAACTTGCTACATCACGAAGATGACGTGCTACAGACGCGAAATTTAACCGACAGGGAGAAGATGCTGTGATATAAAAATGATTAGCTTTTCAGAGCATTCACACAAGGTTGGCGCCGGTGGTGACACCTACAACGTGCTGAGATTAGGAAAGTTTCCAACCGATTTCTCATACCTCATACACAAACAGCAGCTGACCGGCGTTCCCTGGTGAAACGTTGTTGTGATGCATCGTGTAAGGAGGAGAAATGCGTACCATCACGTTTCCGACTTTGATAAAGGTCGGATTGTAGCCTATCGCGATTGCGGTTTATCGCATCGCTACATTGTTGCTCGCGTTGGTCGACATCCAATGCCTGTTAGCAGAATATAGAATCGGTGGGTTCAGGAGGGTAATACGGAATGCCCCAATGGCCACGTATCACTAGCAGTCGAGATGACAGGCATCTTATCCGCATGGCTGTAACGGATCGTGCAGCCACGTCTCGATCCCTGAGTCAACAGATGGGGACGTTTGCAACACAACAACCAACTGCAAGAACAGTTCGACGACGTTTGCAGCAGCATGGACTATCAGCTCGGAGACCACGGCTGCGGTTACCCTTGACGCTGCATCACAGACAGGAGCACCTGCGATGGTGTACTCAACGACGAACCAGGGTGCACGAATGGCAAAACGTCATTTTTTCGGATGAATTCGGGTTCTGTTTACAGCATCATGATGGTCGCATCCGTGTTTGGCGACATCGCGGTGTACGCACATTGGAAGCGTGTATTCGTCATCGCCATACTGGCGTATCACCCAGTGTGATGGTATGGGGTTCCATCGCTTACACGTCTCGGTCACCTCTTGTTCACATTGACGGCACTTTGAACAGTGAACGTTACATTTCAAATGTGTTACGACCCGTGGCTCTACCCTCCGTTCGACCCCTGCGAAGCCCAATATTTCACCAGGATAATGCACGACCGCATTTTGCAGGTCCTGTACGGGCCTTTCTGGATACAGAAAATGTTCGACTGCTGCCCTGGCCAGCACATTCTCCAGATCTCTCACCAAATGAAAACGTCTGGTCAATGGTGGCCGAGGAACTGGCTCGTCACAATACGCCAGTCACTACTCTTGATGAACTGTGGTATTGTGTTGAAGCTGCATGGGCAGCTGTACCTGTACACGCAATCCAAGTTCTGTGTGACTCAATGCCCAGGTGTATCAAGGCCGTTATTACAGCCAGAGGTGGTTGTTCTGGGTACTGATTTCTCAAGATCTGTGCACCCAAATTGCGTGAAAATGTAATCACATGTCGGTTATGGTATAATATATTGTTCCAATGAATACCCATTTATCATCTGCATTTCTTGTTGGTGTAGCAATTTTAATGGCCAGTAGTGTATAAAGTATATGCAAACACAGGTATCCGCAGGCAAAATCCATTCGATATCCATCCGGCCATGTGGGAGGTAAAGCGGATACAAATTGGTCCAACCAGGAGTGGGGAGTGGATCACATTTGGAAATCTGCGAAGCACACAGGCGGGAATGTATACAAGTGAACCTTTGCATCTCCTGTTGAGACGAGTGTCCTCCGACTGTCTCTCATTTCTCAAACAGGGCCCGGAGTGGCGAATGTTCAGACGCTACTCCTCATCGTCGCCGAGCCGAATCGTCACGATTTCACCCATTTCGTCCTTCACGACTCATGTTAATCCCAGTACTGTTCGGATGAGCTACCTTCTAGTCTACCTGTTCCGGACGTTCATATAATTCAGTGGTCAAGTTTCGCTGTTGCTGACTGAAGTTATACTGTCCTTGCTTGAACTTCAGTAACGACCTAATCTGTTCTGACTCGGAAATCCGAACGGGTAGTGTGCGTTCTCCAGTCAGATTTTGATGAGAATTCAAATGGGGGCAAATATTGCTGACTGGCTTTAAACGTAGAAAAATGTTAACAGACGCATTTTACAAAACGAAAAAGTCTAATATCCTATGAGTAAAATATCAGTTATTCACAATTGGAATCAGTCTACTTATACAGATACTTGCATGTAACAGTCTGTAGTGGTATGAAATGAAATGACTATACCCAGCTCTACACCCATCTATATCTACAAGAACACTCTGCAATTACACTAATGTGCTACCCAAACGATTCATCTAACTACCTTCAGACTATTACTCTACCACTCTCGAAGAGAGCGCGGGAAAAACGAAAACTGAAAGCTTAAAGCTAAACTGAAGGCTGTGTTGTCCAAAAGGGCAGAAAAAAAAAAAACAAAAAAACATAGCATACATGTCAGGAGAGAGAGAGAGATTCCTCTTAATAGAGTAGTGTTTAATATCTTAGCAGGCATTGTGGACTGTTCTGTTCGTCAGTCTACAGCACATGCAGAGACCAAATACGACTATGTAAAGAAGTATGTATATTTATCTTAAATGTTTTTGTATTGCTATTTTTGCCTGATGATGAGGGATTCGTCGTAAGGTGTTGAAATATATTTGAAAAAGTTGCTAAAACTTTTTTTTCCTGGCCTCGTCCTACATCTTTTCAGGGTCGGCTTGTTAATCTGAATTGGATTTGGCAGTGTTAGTGATAGAACGTTAACGTAATCTGTGTGCATCTAGTTTTATCTCACGTGAAACATTTTCGAAATGCCTGCGAATCTTGCAGCGGAGGCTGGTATGGGTACCAGTCCAATATTCACCCTAGCCAGATCTGGGAAAGCACCTGGAAACCACATGGAGGCTGGCAGATTTGATACAGGGCCGAGACTGCACCCCGTATCCATGAAGCGGAGTGCTAACGCGCGTGGCTATCCAGGCGGAAAAGCAAGTTGATAGAGAATAATAATAATAATAATAATAATAATTTAGTGTGGGCCAGTGGCTTGGTAACTGTAACTAATGGCGGTCTGCGAAAAAAACCGTGTTTACATATTTTCACTAACAGTAATGGCGTAATAACAGACATGTGGCTTTAAATCAATTTTTAACTTATCTGAAAACAATTAAGGATCCTTTCTCCATAGTACACCCTCGACTCTGAGGCAGCCTAGGAACTAACCGCAGGCCTTTCTTTCGGAGAATCGGCGTCTTCCGCAGTTTACATGTCTGCCAACAGTGCGAGGTGCGTCGCGTTGCCGCTCATAGCTGCCAACAGCCACAGCCAGGAGACGGAGATCCGGCCAACAGGTAGCCGTGGCACCACAAAAGACCCGGCAGGTAGATGAGGACAAAGGGGCACTGACAGGCAGGGCCGCGACACGGGAACTCACTCTGCGGCGGCCATTGTCAGCGGTGGCGAAACGGCCCGCATTCCTCGCTGTCAGCTGGTGCACCTGCACTGCCAACAGGTAAACACAGGCGGCGAGCCGGCCCATAAAGGGAACGCACGACTGAACAGCCGTAGCTTCTTCCTGAAAGTTTTGTCTGTACACATCAATAATAAAAATTACTTTCGAACCCATTATGGGACTGACAGTGATCAATGTTTTACAAATATTTACTATCAAAAACAGTCTTGATCACAATTTATTATTTATTACGGTGACCGGTTTCGACCACGACTGTGGTCATCTTCAGACCTACAAGTCGTATACAAAGCTTTAATTAGAGGGCTACATACATTAAAGAAAATACATAAAGTTATAAAGCTATAAAACGGTGAATTACTAATGAGTAATAACCTCTTTCTGCTGGAGAATCACTACTGGAGAAACCAGCGCACGTCTTACTATATATAATGGAGGCTCCGCCCACTTCCGACGGAATGACGTCATCACTAACCAATGGGTTATGGATCGAATAACAATGTATAATTTCTTAGTTAAAGAACATTGTCAAGAAATGAAAATAAACACGCACTAAACTTAGCTTATTTAACAGCTACGTGCACTGGTTTCTCCAGTAGTGATTCTCCAGCAGAAGGAGGTTCTTACTCATTGGTAATTCATCGTTTCATAACTTTATGTATTTTCTTTAATGTATGTAGCCCTGAAATTAAAGATTTCTATACGACTTGTAGGTCTGAAGATGACCACAGTAGTGGTCGAAACCGGTCACCGTAATAAATAAATAGTGATCAAGACTGTTTTTCATAGTAAATAATAAAAATAAATATTTTGAGTTAAATGCCCTCGTTCGGAGTCGTTTAGCAGCGAAAAAAAGAATAGTTCAAATGGCGCTGAGCACTATGGGACTTAACATCTGAGGTCATCAGTCCCCTAGAACTTAAACCTAACTAACCTAAGGACATCACACACATCCATGCCCCCGAGGCACGATTCGAACCTGCGACCGTTGCGGTCGCGCGGTTCCAGACTGAAGCGCCTAGATCCGCTCGGCCACACCGACCGGCGATGTAGCAGTCAGATGGCGATCCAGTAACAGTAAAAAAGGTAAGGAACAGTTTTGGGGTATTGCAGATAACGACTGAGGGCCACGACGTCACATTCTATGTTTCGTCGAAATAATCAGAAAATCACTTTTAATAAGCAGCATTTAAATTTGTATGCGAAGATTGAGAAAGAGAATTTCAAAGGGAAGATTTCATTTGTTATTATTAAGCAAGAGTTAGAAATCCTAAGGGAAGGTTTCATAGGTTATTGTAGAAGCGAAGGTTCCGTAACAAAAGAGGTATAGAGGAGACGTGAAGGTTTCACACTGAAATGCTTAAAAAAAAAATAGAAGAAGCCGGACGCTTCTGCCGACCAAAAAAACAGCTTTTTATTTAGTCCTAGAGCTGGACCTTCGTCCAAGTGACTTTCTGACATAGAATACTTCTAAACATATTCGCGACCTTCTTTTAAAGAATGTGTTGTAGCGTATTCTATGGCAGACTACCGTTTAGAACGCAGGTCCAATCCATCAGAAATAAAATAAAGTAAAAAAAAAATCTTTAGTATCTGTGTGTGTGACTAAATAAAAACGTTTTTTGTTGAGTAGCATCGTCTCGCTTTCTTTTTTTAAGCATCTTCAGTGGCGATTATGTTCAGTCGTTTGCACAATGAAAGTAACACCTATAATAACAATAATAAAACCTTAATACTGGGTAAGTGAACGGAAATGCGTGGGGCATGGACTGCTAATGGGATCGCATTCTGGCATTCGTCTCGAACTATTTTATGAAAACGTAAAAACCCAAATTTCAGCTGGAACCGCGAGACCGCTACGGTCGCAGGTTCGAATCCTGCCTCGGGCATGGATGTGTGTGATGTCCTTAGGTTAGTTAGGTTTAACTGGTTCTAAGTTCTAGGGGACTGATGACCTCAGAAGTTGAGTCCCATAGTGCTCAGAGCCATTTGAACCATTTTTGAACCAAATTTCAGCTAATTTTACATATTTCACTTCGCCAAATTTTTATCACATATGCTCTATAGATAAACATAATACATTTTTATGTTTTGGTCCAATTTTGCGTTAAATTACCTGCTTAACAACTTTTGAGTCGATCATGAATGGCAGGTAACTGAAAGACAGGGCGTTTCCTTCTCACTTTACGTACACGTATTTTGAATGATTTGATGCCACATGCAGCTTCTAGTTTTTAGTTTATTTCGGCTTTTAGCCATTTTCAAACGTGATAAACGTGTAAGCGCTTGAAAGTGGCTTAATGCCGAAACTGTGTGATAGTACAGAAATTAAATTAATAATTGACATATACAGATGGCGTGGTATCATCCAAAAAATTCTTAGCGACACTGGATTCAGTTTCAAAGAAAACTGCAGAGATACCTTATTCAATACTTCCAGTTTTTATGTAACACCTACATTCGTTCCCTTGGTAACGAGTCTATTTCCATTCTTCTGTCTTCATATAAACAAAGTATATTTTCATAACTCTACACGTTTTAAAAGTGTCACTTCAGGTTTTTCAAGAAACAAACACTGTTACAATTAATGAAAAACGCATGAAACTGTAAAGTGCTAATTGCATTTGAAACCTGGTTTATAAGTTTCTCAGGATACTTGCTGGAAGTAAAGTAAAAATTGATAAGACGTGAAACACACGTTCCTCTTCATTGTACGTCTCACAATATTCAGGAGGCCAGTAAAATATAATAGTGTTATCTTGTAAATTTCTCTTTAATCTGCTTCCAAATAGAGAACGACTGTAGGTGACAGAGATTTAGTTGCAGTGAGGACCACAAAGAGATCACGAAACATCTTTTCTTAGGGGAATGTTCTGCAAAAGATATAAACTGCATGTTAAGTAAGCTCTGTCGTGTTCCAGAGCAACAAATTTATCTAGTATAGTCATCAGATCCAAAAAAGGCTGTTAAATCCACAATCCTGGTCAGACTAGAGATACACGTTAAGGACGACAGCAGAACTTGTGTAGGCACCAGAGCTGATTAGAAGCAACAGGTAGGCTTCAGAAACTGGGCGAACATTCACAGCAGACGTCTCTAAAGGCGCCGTACTTGCGGGGGCGTCCGATACAGGACACTGGAGGCAATGATTTGATGCACTGTGGTGCATCTGGCACAGGAAGACAGTGGACATTTTGAGCACATAATAATGGTGCAGTGTCGGCAGAATTGCCGACACTGTTTTTAGAGGAGACCGAAATGCACGCTATAATCTCACGCAGGGTGGCTTGAGGTCTGAAACAGGATACGTAATGAATGCTATAAAGAAAAGTACGTAGCTTCTGGAATACTTAAGTTTAATCCACATTTGTAGAACATTGCTCTAGATGATACAGAAATATTATAGCAATTGAATACGGCGCCTTGCTAGGTCGTAGCAACTGTAGCTGAAGGCTATGCTAACTATCGTCTCGGCAAATGAGAGCGTAATTCTCACAAGGGAACCTCCCCATCGCACCCCCCTCAGATTTAGTTATAAGTTGGCACAGTGGATAGGCCTTGAAAAACTGAACACAGATCAATCGAGAAAACAGGAACAAGTTGTGTGGAACTACGAAAAAAATAAGCAAAATGTACAAACTGATTAGTCCATGCGCAACATAGGGAACAACAAGGACAGTATGAGCTGAAGAGCGCCGTGGTCCTGTGGTTAGCGTGAGCTGCTGCGGAACGAGAGATCCTCGGTTCAAGTCTTCCCTCGCGTGAAAAGTTTAATTTTTTATTTTCAGGCAATTATTATCTGTCCGTCCGATGCGAGGTAACTGCGCCGTAGTATGGGGACGCTACACCTAAACAAACATCGAAACATCCACAACAAAACCTAAATCGGGCAAGGTAGAAGAATCTTTTTACCCATTCGCCAAGTGTACAAGTTAGGTGGGTCGACAACATATTCCTGTCATGTGACGCACATGCCGTCACCAGGATCGTATAGAATATATCAGACGTGTTTTCCTGTGGAGGAATCGGTTGACCTATGACCTTGCGATCAAATGTTTTCGGTTCCCATTGCAGAGGCACGCCCTTTCGTCTACTAATCGCACGGTTTTGCGGTGCGGTTACGAAACACAGACACTGAACTTATTACAGTGAACAGAGACGTCAATCAACGAACGGACACATCATAACTTTGCGAAAATAAAAGTAAACTTTTCACTCGAGGGAAGACTCGAACCGAGGACCTCTCGTTCCGCAGCTGCTCACGCTAACCACGGGACTACGGCGCTCCTCAGCAATACTATCCTTGATGTTGCCTATCTTACGCATGGACTACTCAGTTTGTATATTTTGCTTATTTTTTTCACAGTTCCACAGAACTTCTTCCTGTTTTCTCGATTGATCTGTGTTCAGTTTTTCATGGCCTATCCACTGTGCCAACTTATAACTAAATCTGAGGGGGGTGCGATGGGGAGGTTCCCTTGTCAGTGAACCATGGCTAGCAACGTCGGCTGTACAACTGGGGCGAGTGCTAGTACGTCTCTCTAGACCTGCCGTGTGGCGGCGCTCGGTCTGCAATTACTGACAGTGGCGACACGCGGGTCCGTCGTATACTAGCGGACCGCAGCCGATTTAAAAGCTACCACCTAGCAAGTGTGGTGTCTGGCGGTGACACCACAAATGGTACAACAGGCAACAATGTGCCGAGAATAGCATATTTCAGGCATTACCTCTCACCTCAGGAAAAGCAGTGGCCGACGGCCTTCACTTAACTACCGAGAGATCGGGTTTTGTGTAGAGTTGTCAGTGCTAAGAGACAAGTAACATTGCGCGGGACAACCGCAAGAATCAATGTGGGACGTAAGATGAACACATCGTTCAGGACAACGCGGCGAAATCTGCTAACAGCACGACAACGCCTGCAGCGGCTCTCCTGGGCTCGCGACTACATCAGTTGGACTGTAGGCGACTGAAAAAACCATAGCCTGCTCAGATGAGTCTCGATTCATTTGGTAAGAGCTGATAGTGGGGTTCGAGTTTGGGCGCGCACTCTACGAAGCCTAATAACTCACGTTGTCAACAAGGGACTCTGCAAGCTGACGGTAGCTCCATAATGGTGTCAGCTGTGTTTACATGGATCGCTGGAGCAGATCGCTAAGTTCGGGTACTTGGAGACCATTTGCAGCTATTCGCTGACTTCATGTTCCCAGACAACGATGGAATTTATATGGATGACAGTACGCCATATCGCCGGCCGAAGTGGCCGTGCGGTTAAAGGCGCTGCAGTCTGGAAACGCAAGACCGCTACGGCCGCTGGTTCGAATCCTGCCTCGGGTATGGATGTTTGTGTTGTCCTTAGGTTAGTTAGGTTTAACTAGTTCTAAGTTCTAGGGGACTAATGACCTCAGCAGTTGAGTCCCATAGTGCTCAGAGCCATTTGAACCAGTACGCCATATCACTGGGCCCAATTGTCGTCTGTTGCTTGGAAAAACATTATTGACAATTCGAGCGAATGGTATGGCCATCCAGGTCGGCCAACGAGAATTCCATCGAGTATTTGTGGGACATAATCTAAAGGTCAAAAAGTGGTTCAAATGGCTCTGAGTACTATGGGGCTTAACTTCTGCGGTCATCAGTCCCCTAGAACTTAGCACTACTTAAACCTAACTAACCTAAGGACATCACACACACCCGTGCCCGAGGCAGGATTCGAACCTGCGACCGTAGCAGTCGCGCGGTCCCGGACTGAAGCGCCTAAAACCGCTCGGCCACCACGGCCGGCTGTTCAGCAAGAATATACGCTGTTTCCTCCATGCTTTGTGCGTCCTAGTAGATTGTGTTAATTGAATCTTCTGTTGGTTCTTAATAGAACCGCAATATAATAAATGGGAAACGCTAATTTGCTTTTGTTGTACAGCATTACTTTTAATGTGCTTATGTTAACCGGGTTTCGGCTTACAAGGCCATTTCAGACACTTACTGGCTATTATCGCCAAAGAAGTTACGAAGTTCGTAAATGGCGATGGAAAAGAAGTTACGCGTCTAGATTGAAGTAGAAATGTACAGTAACTAAATCGCTGGCGGTGTGGTGGTAATGTAATGTAATAAGTTAAAGGTTGAACAGTAACTAAATATACAGGGAGAAAACAGGAAAAACTTCAACTCAAAACTGGAACAGAAAGCGTACATAACAATTTATATTAATAAACGAAATCAATAAATTAAGATTAGTACTTGGACAAGGTTACTTTAGGAGGTACCAAACATGCAGAGTGATACAAAACCCAATTAAAAGAAATATTTATCATTGTAACTCCGATATGTATGAGGAACTCAAACAGTATCACTAAGATAAAACGTAAATGAATAAATGCAGGAAAATGGAGGAAAAAAATGGTTCAAATGGCTCTGAGCACTATGGGACTCAACTTCAGAGGTCATTAGTCCCCTAGAACTTAGAACTAGTTAAACCTAACTAACCTAAGTACATCACAAACATCCATGCCCGAGGCAGGATTCGAACCTGCGACCGTAGCGGTCTTGCGGTTCCAGGCTGCAGCGCCTTTAACCGCACGGCCACTTCGGCCGGAGAAAATGGAGGAGTGAATGCTGTCTTTGAGAGTGTGGCGGTACTGCATTTTAAAATGTAAAACGTTGAACAACTCAGTTTGTTTTAGTGATTGCCACCCAATTCCCGTACCATATTCATGGCACTATCTCCTCGATAATACAAATCGAGCTGCCATTCTTTGAAGTTTTCCGATGTCCTCCGCCAATCCTTCCTGGCGAGGACCACATGCCAGACAGCAACACTCTAGCAGAGGACGGACAATGGTAGCGTTGCATGCTCTAAATGTTCTGCCCATGGACGTAAAATAAGGGGAGTTGTCATGACGTCACAAACTTGAAGCCGACGACCACCGTGTTAGTAGCCCCAAACCTTAGCATTTGGTAGAAGTGTTTTGATAAAAAAAATGCCACTTTGCCTCATTTACAGGTGCACTAGCCGTTCTCAAATGGCTCTGAGCACTATGGGACTTAACTTCTGAGGTCATCAGTCCCCTAGAACTACTTAAACCTAACTAACCTACGGACATCACACACACCCGTGCTCGAGGCAGTATTCGAACCTGCGACCGTTGCGGTCTCGCGGTTCCAGACTGTAGTGCCTAGAACCGCTCGGCCACCCCGGCCGGCAATCGAAAGGTCAGTTCTTGCAGAAACTCCTACACTGGCAACACTTTTGCAATTATGGACAGGTATAGAGATAGCATGGCTTAATATTTCTGCAGGGGAGTTCCGAAGTTCCAACGACTTTTTTAGTGAATGCGATGTCGACTCGCTACACTATGCCGGGAAAAAGGAGGTGTGAGAGATTATTAGGTGGTATCCCATGCTTCTCGTCGCCTTCGAGTAGTTACCGGCTTCGCGCTGGTCGCCTGGTGGGAAGAAAGTTGTGTCTGGGAACCTAAGGTTTGCGGGATCAAGTCACAGTCGCATCTCTGAATGTTTCAGGCAGCTTTTAAGCTATCCCACGCCTTCCAGTGACGTTAATAGTCAACAGGACTGACACAAGATTCCATGTTGAACCGTGGGTAGGATGACCGGGGGTAGGTTAGGGACACGTAAGTCGACGAAGTGGCATCCAGTTGAATGACTCGCAACAGGTAGTCGAGCCCCACGGAATTATTATCGTATAGAAGAGCATCGTCTGCGAAAAGTTGACGTTGGTATTATTTACATCAAACTTTATTTGCTGAAAAAATGCACATACAAGCTCGAAAAACAATACGGTACTTAGAAATTACGCTACTGCTCATTAAAATTGCTACACCAAGAAGAAATGCAGATAATAAACGGGTATTCATTGGACAAATATATTATACTAGAACTGACATGTGATTACATTTTCACGCAATTTGGCTGCATAGATCCTGAGAAGTCAGTACCCAGAACAACCACCTCTGGCCGTAATAACGGCCTTGATACGGCTGGGCATTGAGTCAAACAGAGCTTGGATGGCGTGTACAGGTACAGCTGCCCATGCAGCTTCAACACGAGACCACAGTTCATCAAGAGTAGTGACTGGCGTATTGTGACGAGCCAGTTGCTCGGTCACCATTGACCAGACGCTTTCAATTGGTGAGAGATCTGGAGAATGTGCTGGCCAGGGCAGCAGTCGAACATTTTCTGTATCCAGAAAGGCCCGTACAGGACCTGCAACATGCGGTCGTGCGTTATCCTGCCGAAATGTAGGGTTTCGCAGATTGAATGAAGGGTAGAGTCACGGATCGTAACACAACTGAAATGTAACGTCTACTGTTCAAAGTGCCATCAATTCGAACAAGAAGTGACCGAGACGTGTAGCGAATGGCACCCCATACCATCGCGCCGGGTGATACGCCAGAATGGCGAAGACGAATACACGCTTCCAATGTGCGTTCACCGCGATGTCGTCAAACACGGATGCGACCATCATGATGCTGTAAACAGAACCTGGATTCATCCGAAAAAATGACGTTTTGCTATTCGTTCTCCCAGGTTCTTCGTTGGGTACACCATCGCAGGTTCTCCTGTCTGCGATGCAGCGTCAAGGATAGCCGCAACCATGGTCTCCGAGCTGATAATCCATGCTGCTGCAAACGTCGTCAAACTGTCCGTGCAGATGGTTGTTGTCTTGCAAACGTCCCCATATGTTGACTCAGGGATCGAGACGTGGCTGCACGATCCGTTACAGCCATACAGATAAGATGTGAAGTTAATCATTTGCATATCACAGTATCTTCTTCCTGTCGGTTAAATTTTGCGTCTGTAGCACGTCATCTTCGTGGTGTAGCAATTTTAATGGCTAGTAGTGTATATTTGGCTGGAAACTGAAATTTTGAGACCATGGCTGTGTACAAAATACAAGCTGATTGTTGCAGAGAAGACAATAATGACAAACCATTGTCAACAATTGTTCTCATTTACACAAGTAGCACTGTTGGGGTTTTCGAAGCGACAGGTTCTGTAGTATGGTAACCAGTTGATACCACAGAGGGGGCAATCGTTCGACGCTCCGAGGTTGACGCCAGAGCTTCGACCGTTCTCCGACAGCGGCAGTGACAGCGACCGGCGCCGCCCACCTGCCAACGTCACGTTTGCCACGCCCCCCCTCCCCCCCCCCCCCTCCCTGAGATAGTTCGGCCAGAGTCGAAATCGTGCGAGTTTTTACCAACTCCTGGCAGAGCTGTGTGGCTCCAGAATAGAGTCTTCGTGCAGATGTAACTTTCTCCACAGAAGTTGTACCTTCGAACTGGCCTCCGAACTGATGTCTATTGTGAACAATTAAAGCGTTCAGTTTGTGTCAGCATTTTCCGAGGATTTGCATTTGGATTTCAACGCGGAGTCATTGTACAAAATTTGAGTGTAATAATAACTTTATTCTCAGTGACTGTGTCCCTGAATTCTTTTGATTTCTGCCACAGAGCCTACGCACTATGCCGACTGGACATTGTCCTTTGCGACGAAATTTTCTTGAGCACTTCAGGTTCATCTTCAGACGGCTGTTCAATTATAGATTGTGTCTGCTACTGTTAACGTTAGTAGTCGTCTGTTTTCGCCCTCGTGGCGCTTTTACATCCTGGGTTTTTCCCGTTTCGTTGCGTCATATAATATCAGCGTGTACACTGGTGTCCAAAATTAAGACAACTATCCGCTATTTGCCCGTCCTGTATCTAATTCACGATATAATTACAGAAACTGTAAACAGATGTCCATGCGATCGTGTTCTGCACGGAAGATGGCATTTTACTCAAAGGAAAACCACTCCCATGATGACATCAGGTCACGTATCAAATGAGGTAGTGCTTGTCGGGCAGTCCTACGTCCACAACTGCTGTGTACACAGTCACAGACAGTGAAGTATGGCACAGAGAAGACGCCTGCCAGACCCGCTGCAGGTTGAGGGCCATAGGATGAATGGAAGCAAGACAGTCTCAAACTCATGTGGGCCGATGGCTTAATGCGAATCGTTGTGATGTTTCTCAGATGTAGCGACAGTTTATAGAGACCGAAACTGTATCCCGAGCACCAGATCAGGGCCGACAACGCGTGACTTCAGAAAGAGAGTACTGTTGTTTGGATGTAAGAGCACGACGATGGCAACTGGCATCTGACCTCGCAGCGCCCCCTGGACGTCTCGTATCGAGGCAACCGGTGTGCAGAAGGCTTCGCCAGCGTCGTCTTTATTGTCAGAGACCCCGCTGTCTTCATAGAAGGGAACGTCTAGAGTGGAGTCATCAACATGCCCCTTAGACAGTCCAACAAGGAGCAATGTTGTTTTGACCTATTTCTATGCCATCGGTGTTTGCTAAAGTTATCGAGAAGGTTGTATATACAAGGCCACTGGAGCATTTAAATTCACATAATTTGCTGTCAAATGTTCAGTTTGGTTTTAGAAATGGTTTAACAACTGAAAATGCTATATTCTCTTTTCTCTGTGAGGTTTTGGACGGATTAAACAAAAGGTTGCGAACGCTAGGTGTTTTCTTTGATTTAACGAAGGCTTTTGACTGTGTTGACCACAAAATATTACTGCAGAAGTTGGACCATTATGGAGTAAGGGGAGTAGCTTACAATTGGTTCGCCTCTTACTTTAAGAACAGAAAGCAGAGGGTAATTCTCCGCAATATTGAGAGTGGTAGTGATGTTCAGTCCCAATGGGGCACTGTTAAGTGGGGCGTTCCCCAAGGGTCGGTGCTGGGGCCACTGCTGTTTCTTATTTATATAAATGATATGCCTTCTAGTATTACAGGTGATTCAAAAATATTTCTGTTTGCTGATGACACCAGCTTGATAGTGAAGGATCTTGTGTGTAATATTGAAACAGTAACAAATAATGTAGTTCATGAAATAAGTTCGTGGCTTGTGGAAAATAATTTGATGCTAAATCACAGTAAGACTCAGTTTTTACAGTTTCTAACTCACAATTCAACAAGAACCGATATTTTGATCAGACAGAAGGGGCATATTATAAGCGAGACGGAACAGTTCAAATTCCTAGGCGTTCGGATAGATAGTAAGCTGTTGTGGAAAGCCCATGTCCAGAATCTTGTTCAAAAGCTAAATGCTGCTTTATTTACCATTAGAACAGTATCTGAAATAAGTGACACTTCAACAGGAAAAGTAGTCTACTTCGCACATTTTCATACACTTATGTCGTATGGTATTATTTTTGGGGTAGTTCTTCTGATTCAAAAAGGGTATTTTTGGCTCAAAAACGGGCTGTTCGAGCTATATGTGGTGTAAGTTCGAGAACCTCTTGTCGACCCCTATTCAAAAATCTGGGAATTCTGACATTGCCCTCACAGTATATATTTTCTTTAATGTCGTTTGTTGTTAGCAATATTAGCCTATTCCCAAGAGTTAGCAGCTTTCACTCAGTTAATACTAGGCAGAAATCAAATCTGCATGTAGAATCCACTTCCTTGACTCTTGTGCAGAAAGGAGTGCAGTATTCTGCTGCATCCATTTTCAATAAGGTACCACAAGAACTCAAAAATCTTAGCAGTAGCCGAAACTCTTTTAAGTCTAAACTGAAGAGTTTCCTCATGGCTCACTCCTTCTATTCTGTCGAGGAGCTCCTGGAAGAGCTAAAAAATTAAGCAAATTCCAGTGTTACATTGTTGATTGTCTTCATTTAAACTTACGACTTGTCACCTGAATATGTTTTTTTTTATATTTCATTTTATCTGTTTCTAATATCGTGTTATAATTTCATGTATTGACTCGTTCCATGACCATGGAGACTTCTCCTTAATTTGGTGCCACGGAACAATAAATAAGTAAATAAAAAATAAATAAAATAAACAGATGAGTCCCAATTTGGTCTGGAGAGTGATTCTTGATGGATTCGCATTTGGAGGGAACGTCTAAAACAATTTCAGGACCCAAACATTACGCAAAGAGACCGAGATCGAGGACGATCCGTAAAGGTGTGAGCAGGGATTATGTTTAACACTCGAACCCCTTTTCATGAAATTGTACGGGTCAATCGGCAAGGTTTAACGGTTGTCAGGCGTTGTGACGAGATCTCGGGACCTAATGTGCAGTTGTTGCGTGATGCTGTGGGTTCAAAATGGTGCAAATGGCTCTGAGCACTATGGGACTCAACATCTTAGGTCATAAGTCCCCTAGAACTTAGAACTACTTAAACCTAACTAACCTAAGGACATCACACACACCCATGCCCGAGGCAGGATTCGAACCTGCGACCGTAGCAGTCCCGCGGTTCCGGACTGCAGCGCCAGAACCGCTAGACCACCGCGGCCGGCTGATGCTGTGGGCCCAGACTTCACACTGATGGACGATTATGCTCGACCTCATAGAGCACGAGTGGTTGATGTTTTCTTGGAAACGGAAGATATTGCACGCATGGCGTGGCCTGCTCGCTCTCCCGATTTGAATCCCATAGAGCATGTCTGAGACGCACCAGGATGACGGCTTGCATCACGCCAGCATCCGCCAACCACCCTCGAAGACTGTGAGCAGCTCTGCAGGAAGGATGGGCGTTATTGCCTCAGCATGAGACTGACGACATCGTTCACAGCATGCACCGCCGTTGTCAGGCCTCTGTCGGTGCCAGAGGAGGTGACAGGCGCGTAGTGAGCACATTAACCAGTTGTCAGAATGTGTGTGCAAGTCTGTTTAGTTGGAAAAAATGAAGAACTTTTTTGTCTACTCTTAAGGCCTGTCCGCACGCAACGATCTGCCTGCGCAAATGTCTGCGCACATCACATCTGCGCAGACAGATCGTTGCGTGTGGACGGGAGATTTGCACCGACATGAGGTGTGTGCAAACCTCGAAGTTGGAGTTGGAGGTTTGAGCGAATCGTCTCAAATATGTGGGTTCAAACCACATCTGCGCAGACAAGTTGGAGCGTGTGGACAGGAGATCGCCGCAAATCTGGCGCGAAACAGCCGATTGTTCAGTCTAGTGTTTGTCTTTGCGCGCACGGAGCATTAAAATGGCAGATGCTCGTCAGTGTTCTAGACAGTTTATCAGTGAATTCATTGAACTTTATAGAAATGACCCATGTTTGTGGAAGACGAAAAGTAAAGAGTACAGTGACAGGAACAAAAAGACAGCTGCATACAATGCATTAATTGAAAAATTACGAGAAGTTGACGCACCGGTGAACTGAGAAACGGTAATAAAAAAAATCGTTGTGGACTGTTTACTGCAAATAATTATCAAAAGTTCAAAAATCTGGAAGATCTGGTGTTGGAGTGGATGAAATATGACAGCCAAGTTTGTGGTATTTTGTGATTCAAATACGTCTAAAACAGCAAAAATATTGTGATTCTTCATCAGCAAAATTATTGTGATTCTTCATCAGCAAAAATATTATTTGTAAGTCGACAGAATTAATGTACTAGACTTGCCTTCATGAACTCATCCTTCAGGACAGCGTAAATAGCTTCACTTGTGTTGGGTATAATTTCACTCAATGCTTGTTTAGAAATTGCAGTTGAAAATATAAAGTGCTTATACACTCCTGGAAATGGAAAAAAGAACACATTGACACCGGTGTGTCAGACCCACCATACTTGCTCCGGACACTGCGAGGGGGCTGTACAAGCAATGATCACACGCACGGCACAGCGGACACACCAGGAACCGCGGTGTTGGCCGTCGAATGGCGCTAGCTGCGCAGCATTTGTGCACCGCCGCCGTCAGTGTCAGCCAGTTTGCCGTGGCATACGGAGCTCCATCGCAGTCTTTAACACTGGTAGCATGCCGCGACAGCGTGGACGTGAACCGTATGTGCAGTTGACGGACTTTGAGCGAGGGCGTATAGTAGGCATGCGGGAGGCCGGGTGGACGTACCGCCGAATTGCTCAACACGTGGGGCGTGAGGTCTCCACAGTACATCGATGTTGTCGCCAGTGGTCGGCGGAAGGTGCACGTGCCCGTCGACCTGGGACCGGACCGCAGCGACGCACGGATGCACGCCAAGACCGTAGGATCCTACGCAGTGCCGTAGGGGACCGCACCGCCACTTCCCAGCAAACTAGGGACACTGTTGCTCCTGGGGTATCGGCGAGGACCATTCGCAACCGTCTCCATGAAGCTGGGCTACGGTCCCGCACACCGTTAGGCCGTCTTCCGCTCACGCCCCAACATCGTGCAGCCCGCCTCCAGTGGTGTCGCGACAGGCGTGAATGGAGGGACGAATGGAGACGTGTCGTCTTCAGCGATGAGAGTCGCTTCTGCCTTGGTGCCAATGATGGTCGTATGCGTGTTTGGCGCCGTGCAGGTGAGCGCCACAATCAGGACTGCATACGACCGAGGCACACAGGGCCAACACCCGGCATCATGGTGTGGGGAGCGAACTCCTACACTGGCCGTACACCACTGGTGATCGTCGAGGGGACACTGAATAGTGCACGGTACATCCAAACCGTCATCGAACCCATCGTTCTACCATTCCTAGACCGGCAAGGGAACTTGCTGTTCCAACAGGACAACGCACGTCCGCATGTATCCCGTGCCACCCAACGTGCTCTAGAAGGTGTAAGTCAACTACCCTGGCCAGCAAGATCTCCGGATCTGTCCCCCATTGAGCATGTTTGGGACTGGATGAAGCGTCGTCTCACGCGGTCTGCACGTCCAGCACGAACGCTGGTCCAACTGAGGCGCCAGG
The DNA here is from genome assembly GCF_023864275.1 of Schistocerca cancellata. Lineage (NCBI taxonomy): Eukaryota > Metazoa > Arthropoda > Insecta > Orthoptera > Acrididae > Schistocerca > Schistocerca cancellata. The sequence goes on along the minus strand of NC_064630.1, from coordinate 775,003,569 downwards.
TGGAAATGGCATGGCAAGCCGTTCCACAGGACTACATCCAGCATCTCTACGATCGTCTCCATGGGAGAATAGCAGCCTGCATTGCTGCGAAAGGTGGATATAGACTGTACTAGTGCCGACATTGTGCATGCTCTGTTGCCTGTGTCTATGTGCCTGTGGTTCTGTCAGTGTGATCATGTGATGTATCTGACCCCAGGAATGTGTCAATAAAGTTTCCCCTTCCTGGGACAATGAATTCACGGTGTTCTTATTTCAATTTCCAGGAGTGTAATTACGCCAGTCGTTACGTTGGCCCTGCAACTCTCGCAGTAAATGTACGTGCGAAAAATGCTTTCGCTTTAGCAGCCACTATGTATACCATTTTGACCGCTCTCTCTGTTTCCTGCGTTTTGTCTGAATGTTTTTTGCAACACAAGTTGCGAACACAGACCACAACAGAAATTCTTCAATTCCTAAATTTCAAAATAAATTAATTAAACTTCTGACGTTTACGCGAGCGTAGTCGCTTGCCACTGATATTTCTTTTCTACACCGACAGATGGCAGGCGAATAGTAGATTGGAGTTTGTGTCGTGTGAACACAAAACACATTTGCAGCGATCTTCTGCATGTACAGACATCTGCGCAGACAGATTGTTGCGAGTGGACCGGCCTTTATGCATGTTGCAGTTGTTTACTTTCTCGTATTCTTTACATTGTTCCTATTTTACTACTCCACCTGTTTATACTGTTTTGTGATAAAATAAACGCAACCTTCCTGAATATCCGTTTGTTGCTTTAATTTTGGACATCAGTGTACATTCCCATATCGGAATCGAACTGTGAACTAAGATCTACGAGTTCAGCCATTGTTTTACGTCGAAATACTCCGTGACGCTGGCTGGGCGACTGTCTTTCAAGTCGCGGCGCGGGCCCATTCTGTGTCGCGCAGCTTTCTTCCCCTTCGCTCTGCTGTTCTACCCTAACCTGCACCACATGTGTCCCCATATGAGTCTGGTCTAAGAGCGTCGGTACTGGCTGTCCGAGGAAGGCGCATACGCTCCTCCAGCTACTTGTAGATTACAAAAGCCTACAGATTCATCTTGGGCCGCTGTGCACCCGCGCAGCCACTGCAAACTTCTGGACCAACGCTACACCCCGGCAGGCAGAAGGAAACGACTGACAGATGTTGACCTACACTCTGGACACAATTCAATATGGACAGTCGCAACACTACCGGTAGCTTTGATTGTCCACTGCGATGACAGAGCGCCAAGGTGTTATCAAGTTGAACTGTTAACTACCGTATATGCTCGTCTTGGCGTGTAAAATTGTTTGCACACAACGTAACTTCTGTAGCTATTTAGATCGTGAAAACAACAGCAAGAAGACAACGCATAAGTCAGTTTATCGTTCCTTTAAGGCCTTGATATGTCACCAGGTTTGAGAAAGCTAATACAAAACCGCTAGAAGAAATTTGTAAAAGAAATTAAAGTTGGGGCAGTAGAAATGAAAATTTCAGTTTTACCAACGACACTGTAATTCTGTCCGAGGCAGCAAAGGATTTGGAGCGGTAGTTTAATGTAATGGATAGCATCTTGAAAGACATGATAAAACGAACACTAACAAAAATAAAACAAGCGTAACGGAATGTTGTCGAATTGGGCGATCTTGAAGGAACTGGAGTAGGAAATGACACACTGAAAATAGTTTTGATGTTTGAACAACAAACTCACTGATGATGGCTGACGTACAAAGAATATAAAAGGTAGACCTGCAACAGCAAAAAAGGAATTTCCGAAAAAGGGAAATTTTTTAACATAGAAAAATAACAAACAACTCTGTGCGCCGGTGGTCGGCAACAGCGGTAATACATCTTCCATTCTGGAAACATCCCCCAGGCTGTGGCTAAGCCATGTCTCCGCAATATCCTCTCTTTCAGGAGTGATAGTTCTGCAAGGTTCGCAGGAGAGCTTCTGCAAAGTTTGGAAGGTAAGAGACGAGGTACTGGCAGAAGTAAGCTGTGAGTACCGGGCGTGAGTCGTGCTTCGGTAGCTCAGTTGGTAGAGCACTTGCCCGCGAAAGGCAAAGGTCCCGAGTTCGAGTCTCGGTCGGGCACACAGTTTTAATCTGCCAGGAAGTTTCATATCAGCGCACACTCCACTGCAGAGTGAAAATCTCATTCTGGAAACATCCCCCATGCTGTGGCTAAGCCATGTCTCCGCAATATCCTTTCTTTCAGGAGTGCTAGTTCTGCAAGGTTCTGTAAAGTTTGGAAGGTAGGAGACGAGGTACTGGCAGAAGTAAAGCTGTGAGTACCGGGCGTGAGTCGTGCTTCGGTAGCTCAGTTGGTAGAGCACTTGCCGCGAAAGGCAAAGGTCCCGAGTTCGAGTCTCGGTCGGGCACACAGTTTTAATCTGCCAGGAAGTTTCATATCAGCGCACACTCCGCTGCAGAGTGAAAATCTCATTCTAGATTGCAGTAGTTATTCAGACGTGAAGAGGAGTGCTACATGGAACCAGTCTTGTGGCAGTACCATAACTACCCCATCGTAACTAGGATTGTTGATATCTTTGTAAATATCGCATGTCCGATACATCGATATTCAGAAAATATCGTTATCGGCCATCGATGTATAGATCGATATATCAACGTAAAAAATATCGATTACTATAAAAATATCGGCTGCGCATGGTAAATATACTGCCGGTTTTAGAGCTGTATATTTAAGTATTGATTTATTATTAAATATTCTGCACATCAACATGCTATCTCCCTTAGAGCAAGAACTGAAAGGAAAACGCCGCCTGTTCACGCTTTGCGATAACCACTTTGCTAACAACGGTGACTGCGCATGTAAGTGGCACAATAAAAGTTGTCCGATCGGTTCGTCGTTGTGTCTCGTCATACATCGGATTTGAGTGGAACACTTAATGTCGACATCCCTGTTTTTTTTTTCTTTCATTTCTGCCAACGCTAGCATTCGTAGTGTCAAAATTGCGTGTTAAAGTTAAACGCAGTTTGTGTTGGTAGCCCCGAGCGCCGATTACGTCAGCATTTCTCCTCACACGTCTCCGCCCACCGCGAAGGCCAACATCGTCATTTAAATTTTTGTACATCAGTTTCAGCAGCTGTTTTTGGAAAATGCCGATATGAAGAAATAGCACATCAGTTGTGCTAAAAATTGTTTTATAACGCAGCTGGTGTGCTATTTCTTCACGTCGGAAATCTTTTTATTCCATTCACACCGCCAGCCCCTAATGTAATCACCGAGCGAGGTGGCGCAGTGGTTAGCACACTGGACTCGGATTCGGGAGGACGACGGTTCAATCCCGTCTCCGGCCATCCTGATTTAGGTTTTCCGTGATTTCCCTAAATCGCTTCAGGCAAATTCCGGGATGGTTCCTGTGAAAGGGCACGGCCGATTTCCTTCCCCATCCTTTCCTCACCTGAGCTTGCGCTCCGTCTCTAATGACCTCGTTGTCGACGGGACGTTAAACACTAATCTCCTCCTCCTCCTCCTAATGTAATCGGACTTCTTCTTTGTGCCACCTGTACATGCTTCACACAGTTAAAGAGAAAGACGGGAAGTGATGAAAGCTCAAAAAGTAAAAAGACTCCTTCACACAGTGAAAGCAAAATTACGATCCACTACAATTTCATATTTCTGAAAGTATTTGTATGGAGTGTAGCCATGTATGGAAGTGAAACATGGACGGTAAATAGTTTGGACAAGAAGAGAATAGAAGCTTTCGAAATGTGGTGCTACAGAAGAATGCTGAAGATTAGATGGGTAGATAACATAACTAATGAGTAAGTATTGAATAGGATTGGGGAGAAGAGAAGTTTGTGGCACAACTTGACCAGAAGAAGGGATCGGTTGGTAGGACATGTTCTGAGGCATCAAGGGATCACCAATTTAGTATTGGAGGGCAGCGTGGAGGGTAAAAATCGTAGGGGGGAGACCAAGAGGTGAATACACTAAGCAGATTCAGAAGGATGTAGGTTGCAGTAGGTACTGGGAGATGAAGAAGCTTGCACAGGATAGAGTAGCATGGAGAGCTGCATCAAACCAGTCTCAGGACTGAACCCACAACAACAACAACAACAATTTCAAAAGAGCACTTTCAAATGTTTATCGAAAATTGCGAAAAAATATAATATAATTTAAAAATTTGGGCTCTCGATATTATCATTTCGATACTGATGTATCGAATTATTGGAGGCTGATATGTCGGCGATAGTTATCGATATTATTTTATTTTGATAGTATCGACATAACGATATGTTTATCAACAGCCGTAATCCTGATCTTATAATTAGTTAATATTCTACTGATTTCATTCATCGGAAAAAAGCTACTATGCGGTACGGGCTATATGAAAAGGTTAGGTAAGAGAGAGTGCGTGCTTTCGGCCTGTATGACGGCTGTAGCTAGGTGGCTGGCTGGCTAGAGCAGCTGGTTTCCGCGCCGGCTGACAGCCCCGTGCGTGCGTCAGTGCAGCCTGCTGCTGATGACGTCATCGCAGGTCGATGCGCGCGGCGCTGAGCGGCGCTGAGCACTTCTTTATTCACCCGCGAGCACTCGCCGCCCCCTCCTCACCTCTTCAATGGGCCGCGAGCAAAAAAGCCCACCCTTTCCCGGCGAAGTCTGTACTGCGCGCTGGCAGGCGCGGAAAAATATCCCACATGGCAATCTCCGTGTCCGGGCACCGTCCTGTTAGACAACACCGACATCTACACCTGAATCCAGAAGACCCCGGAAAACGCTGCTCCCGGGGCAAGTCAGTTAGTGAGACTTTCCAAGCAATGTCCAGTAGATTTAAGGTTGAAACACAAATAAGTAGCATTCTTGTTTCACTAATATTTAATATTAAATAGGAAGGGCTACCTAATGTTCTGTAAAATTATGTTTATTTAGTCACGAACCAGATTTCGGCCTCTTAAGCCATCGTCAGATGACGACTGAAGATCGCAAACAGAGATTTAACTACATGCGACTCAAACGGATACACTACTGGCCATTAAAATTGCTACACGAAGAAGAAATGCAGATGATAAACGGGTATTCATTGAATTATACTAGAACCGGCATGTGATTACATTTTCACGCAGTTTGGGTGCTTTGATCCTGAGAAATCAGCACCCAGAACAACCACTTCTGGCCGTAATAACGGCCTTGATACGCCTGGCCATTGACTCAAACAGAGCTTGGATGGAGTGTACAGGTACAGCTGCCCATGCAGCTTCAACACGATACCACAGTTCAACAACAGTTTTGTGACGAGCCAGTTGCTCGGCCCCCATTGACCAGACGTTTTCAATTGGTGAGAGATCTGGAGAACTGACAAGGGCAGCAGTGGAACATTTTCTGTATCCAGAAAGGCCCGTACAGGACCTGCAACATGCGGTCGTGCATTATCCTGCTGAAATGTAGGGTTTCGCAGGGATCGAATGAAGGGTAGAGCAACGGTTCGTAACACATCTGAAATGTAACGTCCACTGTTCAGACTGCCGTCAATGCGAACGAGAGATGACCGAGACGTGTAACCGATGGCACCCCATACCATCACGCCAGGTGATACGCCAGTATGGCGATGACGAATACATGCTTCCAATGTGCGTTCACCGCGATGTCGCCAAACACGGATGTGACCATCATGATGCTGTAAACAGAACCCGAATTCATCCGAAAAAATGACGTTTTGCCATTCGTTCTCCCAGGTTCTTCGTTGAGTACACCATCGCAGGCGCTCCTGTCTGTGATTCAGCGTCAAGGGTAACTGCAGCCATGGTCTCCGAGCTGATAGTCCGTGCTGCTGCAAACGTCGTCGAACTGTTCGTGCAGATAGTTGTTGTCTTGCAAACGTCCCCATCTGTTGACTCAGGGATCGAGACGTGGCTGCACGATCCGTTACAGCCAAGCGTTTAAGATGCCTGTCATCTCGGCTGTTAGTGCTACGAGGCCATTGGGATCCAGCACGGCGTTCCATATTACCCCCCTGAACTCACCGATTCCATATTCCGCTAATAGTCATTGGATCTCGACCAACGCGAGCAGCAATGTCGCGATACGATAAACCGCAATCGCTATACGCTACAATCCGACCTTTATCAAAGTCGGAAATGTGATGGTACGCATTTCTCCCCCTTACACGAGGCATCACAACAACGTTTCACCAGGCAATGCCGGTCAACTGCTGTTTGTGTATGAGAAATCAGTTGGAAACTTTCCTCATGTCAGCACGTTGTAGGTGGCGCCACCGGCGCCAACCTTGTGTGAATGCTCTGAAAAGCTAATCATTTGCATATCACAGCATCTTCTTCCTGTCGGTTAAATTTCGCGTCTGTAGCACGTCATCTTCGTGGTGTAGCAATTTTAATGGCAAGTAGTGTACCGAATAGTAGCGGCTTCGGTCAAGAATACCATCATAACGACCGGGAGAGCGGTGTGCCGACCCCACGCCCCTCCTATCCGCATCCTCCACCGAGGATGACACGGCGGTCGGATGGTCCCGGTAGGCCACTCGTCGCCTGAAGACAGAGTGCTTCTTTTTCAGCAGTGTACAAAAATATGACATGTGGACTCTATACATAGAAAAGTATTACATTTTCCTGTCAGTCAGTAGTTACATTTAACTGGAACAGGGAAAAATAAGTATTTATTATGTGGAGATACACTTAACTACATACGATAAATAAAGCTGGATCTGCACAATTTGATTGTAATATAAGTTTAGCTAAACCTTAATTTGACAGAGGAGAAAAGGGAAACTGACAGTGTTCCTTTGACACTACGTTGCTATCGTGTGTCAGATGTCTGTTGATTTCCGTTATTTCCGCTGAGGCTGTCCGTAGTTGCGAGACTTTGTTTTGTGAGATTGTCCGAAATTCTGCGACATTCAGTTGTCACCTGATGGTGGTGTGAGGAGGACGGAGCTGGTTTGCGAGAAAATAATTTTGCGGAACATTAGGAAGTGTTTCCTCTTTAATATTGTTATCATGTTGTGCCAAGCACCGATGGGAAATTCAGTTAATGGCACTAATATTTGTTTATTTCGAATCAGTTCTCATCTTAGTGGGCCATCGTCAGGAAATAACTAACTAGCGTCGACAAGAGACACATGCGTAGGAAATGTAACACTAGAAACAAAGACACTGTCAGCACACACAGAATCTTTGGTCGTGACATTAGGTGAGAGACGTCAGATCGAACGCTCTTCACTCCTGCTTTGTACCAAATTTGTTGAATTGTAGTTCAAATTTAGAATTTGTAAGATGGATAGCGTCAACCACACAATATTAAAATATACAAGTTGTATGGAAGAAATTGAAGAAATGTATGATGAAATAAAAGAAATTATTCAGATAGTGAAGGGAGACGAAAATTTAATAGTCGCGGGTGACTGGAATTCGAGTGTAGGAAAAGGGAGAGAAGGAAACGTAGTAGGTGAATATGGATTGGGGCTAAGAAATGAAAGAGGAAGCCGCCTGGTAGAATTTTGCACAGAGCACAACTTAATCATAGCTAACACTTGGTTTAAGAATCATGATAGAAGGTTGTATACATGGAAGAACCCTGGAGACACTAAAAGGTATCAGATAGATTATATAATGGTAAGACAGAGATTTAGGAACCAGGTTTTAAATTGTAAGACATTTCCAGGGGCAGATGTGGACTCTGACCACAATCTATTGGTTATGACCTGTAGATTAAAACTGAAGAAACTGCAAAAAAGTGGGAATTTAAGGAGATGGGACATGGATAAACTGAAAGAACCAGAGGTTGTACAGAGTTTCAGGGAGAGCATAAGGGAACAATTGACAGGAATGGGGGAAAGAAATACAGTAGAAGAAGAATGGGTAGCTTTGAGGCATGAAGTAGTGAAGGCAGCAGAGGATCAAGTAGGTAAAAAGAAGAGGGCTAGTAGAAATCCTTGGGTAACAGAAGAAATATTGAAAGCAGAAAGGTGGAAGGAGTATATAGAGGGTCTATACAAGGGCGATGTACTTGAGGACAACATAATGGAAATGGAAGAGGATGTAGATGAAGATGAAATGGGAGATACGATACTGCGTGAAGAGTTTGACAGAGCACTGAAACACCTGAGACGAAACAAGGCCCCCGGAGTAGACAACATTCCATTGGAACTACTGACGGCCTTGAGAGAGCCAGTCCTGACAAAAATCTACCATCTGGTGAGCAAGATGTATGAAACAGGTGAAATACCCTCAGACTTCAAGAAGAATACTATAATTCCAATACCAAAGAAAGCAGGTGTTGACAGATGTGAAAATTACGAAACAATCAGTTTAATAAGCCACAGCTGCAAAATACTTACACGAATTCTTTACAGACGAATGGAAAAACTAGTAGAAGCCGACCTCGGGGAAGATCAGTTTGGATTCCGTAGAAATACTGGAACACGTGAGGCAATACTGACCTTACGACTTATCTTAGAAGAAAGATTAAGGAAAGGCAAACCTACGTTTCTAGCATTTGTAGACTTAGAGAAAGCTTTTGACAATGTTGACTGGAATACTCTCTTTCAAATTCTGAAGGTGGCAGGGGTAAAATACAGGGAGCGAAAGGTTATTTACAATTTGTACAGAAACCAGATGGCAGTTATAAGAGTCGAGGGGCATGAAAGGGAAGCAGCGGTTGGGAAGGGAGTGAGACAGGGTTGTAGCCTCTCCCCGATATTATTCAATCTGTATATTGAGCAAGCAGTAAAGGAAACAAAAGAAAAATTCGGAGTAGGTATTAAAATCCATGGAGAAGAAATAAAAACTTTGAGGTTCACCAGTGACATTGTAATTCTGTCAGAGACAGCAAAGGACCTGGAAGAGCAGTTGAACGGAATGGACAGTGTCTTGAAGGGAGGATATAAGATGAACATAAACAAAAGCAAAACGAGGATAATGGAATGTTGTCGAATTAAGTCGGGTGATGTTGAGGGTATTAGATTAGGAAATGAGACACTTAAAGTAGTAAAGGAGATTTGCTATTTGGGGAGCAAAATAACTGATGATGGTCGAAGTAGAGAGGATATAAAATGTAGACTGGCAATGGCAAGGAAAGCGTTTCTGAAGAAGAGAAATTTGTTAACATCGAGTATAGATTTAAGTGTCAGGAAGTCATTACTGAAAGTATTTGTATGGAGTGTAGCCATGTATGGATGTGAAACATGGACGGTAAATAGTTTGGACAAGAAGAGAATAGAAGCTTTCGAAATGTGGTGCTACAGAAGAATGCTGAAGATTAGATGGGTAGATCACATAACTAATGAGGAAGTATTGAATAGGATTGGGGAGAAGAGAAGTTTGTGGCACAACTTGACGAGAAGAAGGGATCGGTTGGTAGGACATGTTCTGAGGCATCAAGGGATCACCAATTTAGTATTGGACGGCAGGGTGGAGGGTAAAAATCGGAGGGGGAGACCAAGAGATGAATACACTAAGCAGATTCAGAAGGATGTAGGTTGCAGTAGGTACTGGGAGATGAAGAAGCTTGCACAGGATAGAGTAGCATGGAGAGCTGCATCAAACCAGTGTCAGGAATGAAGACCACAACAACAACAACATGTACAATGTAGGAAAAAATAGGTTGCTGCTTACCGTAAAGAAGACAAGTTGCAGACAGGCATATTTACACAAAGCTTTCTGCCACAGCTTTCACCAGCAAAAGGGGAACACACACCATTGGTACACACACGAAAGCACACCTCACGCACACTAGACCGCCACCTCCGGCAGCTCAGACCTGTATGTAGTTCTACACGTTGTACGGGGAAACAAAGTAAACCATACTGACGACTATTTTGTTGCGCAAGTTTGCCAAGACGAATGTGATCGCTGTGACTCAGGTCTGAGAATGTACGAAGGTTGAGTGGATCACGTTAAGATGAAGACACCTGATGTGCTCCGTTGTAACTGATCATTTAGAACCTGATGGTTCAAGAATCATAAAAGAAGGTTGTATACATGGAAGAAGCCTGGAGGTACTGACAGGTTTCAGACAGATTGCATAATGGTAAGACAGAGATTTAGGAACCAGGTTTTAAATTGTAAGACATTTCCAGGGGCAGATATGGACTCTGACCACACTCTATCGGTTATGAACTGTAGATTAAAACTGAAGAAACAGCAAATTTAAGGAGATGAGACCTGGATAAATTGACTAAACCAGACGTTGTACAGAGTTTCAGGGAGAGCATAAGGGAACAATTGACAGGAATGGAGGAAAGAAATACAGTAGAAGAAGAATGGGTAGCTTTGAGGGATGAAGTAGTGAAGGCAGCAGAGGATCAAGTAGGTAAAAAGACGAGGGCTAGTAGAAATCCTTGGGTAACAGAAGATATATTGGTTTTAATTGACGAAAGGAGAAAATACAAAAATTCAGTAAATGAAGCAGGCAAAAAGGAATACAAACATCTCAAAAATGAGACCGACAGAAAGTGCAAAATGGCTAGGCATGAATAGCTACAAGACAAATGTAAGGATGTAGAGGCTTATCTCACAAGGGGTAAGATAGATACTGCCTAGAGGAAAATTAAAGAGACCTTTGGAGAAAAAAGAACCGCTTGTATGGATATCAAGAGCTCAGAAGGAAACCCAGTTCTAAGCAAAGAACGGAAAGCAGAAAGGTGGAAGGAGTACATGGAGGGTTATACAAGGGCGATGCACTTGAGGGTAATATTATGGAAATGGAAGAGGATGTAGATGATGAAATGGGAGATATGATACTGCGTGAAGAGTTTGACAGAGCACTGAAAGACCTGAGTCGAAACAAGGCCCCGGGGGTAGACACCATTCCATTACAACTATTGACAGCCTTGGAAGTGCCAGTCCTGACAAAACTCTACCATCTGGCGAGAAAACTGAATGAGACAGGCGAAATACCATCAGACTTCACGAAGAATATAATAATTCCAATCCCAAAGAAAGCAGGTGTTGACAAATGTGAAAATTACAGAACTATCAATTTAGTAAGTCACGGCTGCAAAATACTAATGCGAATTCTTTGCACACGAATCGAAAAACAGGTAGAAGCCGACCTCGGGGAAGATCAGTTTGGATTCCGTAGAAATATTGGAACACGTGAGGTAGTACTGACCCCACGACTTATTTTAGAAGCTACGTTTCTAGCATTTGTAGACTTAGAGAAAGCTTTTGACATTGTTGACTGGAATACTCTCTTTCATAACTGAAGGTGGCAGGGATAAAATACAGGGAGCGAAAGGCTATTTACAATTTGTACAGAAACCAGATGGCAGTTATAAGAGTCGAGGGATATGAAAGGGAAGCAGTGGTTGGGAATGGAGTGAGACAGGGTTGTAGCCTCTCCCCGATGTTATTCAATCTGTATGTTGAGCAAGCAGTAAAGGAAACAAAAGAAAAATTCGGAGTAGGTATTAAAATCCATGGAGAAGGAATAAAAACTTTGAGGTTCGCCGATGACACTGTAATTCTGTCAGAGACAGCAAAGGATTTGGAAGAGCAGTGGAACGGAATGGATAGTGTCCTGAAAGGAGGATATAAGATGAACATCAACAAAAGCAAAACGAGGATAATGGAATGTAGTCGAGTGAACTGGGGTGATGCTGAGGGAATTTGATTAGGAAATGAGACACTTAAAGTAGTAAAGGCGTTTTGCTATTTGCGAAGCAAAATAACTGATGATGGTCGAAGTAGAGAGGATATAAAATGTAGACTGGCAATGGCAAGGGAAGTATTTCTGAAGAAGAGAAATTTGTTAACATCGAGTATGGATTTAAGTGTCAGGAAGTCGTTTCTGAAAGTATTTGTATGGAGTGTAGCCATATATGGAAGTGGAACATCGATGATAAATAGTTAAGACAAGAAGAGAATAGAAGCTTTCGAAATGTGGTGCCACAGAAGAATGCTCAAGACTAGATGGGTAGATCACGTAACTAATGAGGAGGTATTAACCAGAATTGGCGAGAAGAGAAATATGTGGCACAACTTGACTGGAAGAAGGGATCGGTTGATAGGACGTATTCTGAGGCATCAAGGGATCATCAATTTAGTATTGGAGAGCAGCGTGGAGGGTAAAAATCGTAGAGGGCGACCAAGACATGAATACACTAAGCAGATTCAGAAGGATGTAGGCTGCCGTACGTACTGGGAGATGAGGCAGCTTGCACAGGGTAGAATAGCGTTGAGAGCTGCATCAAATCAGTCTCTGGACTGAAGACCACAACGACTACAACGATGGGTTTTTAACTACACACAGTTTATCACATACAGTCAATGTAAGTGATTTTATAAAGTGCCCAATTACTTAATAAATGTGTTTTATCCTTGATGTTGATTTAAGATAGGACATGTGGTGCCTGTCGCATACAACAAAATCTTATAGTCGCAACTTAGAGGTTTCCCAAATAGGCGATAGAAGAACAGAAGGTTTTAGTTATGGCTGTTACTGCAGAGCGCGCATAGAGGTAGGTTGCGAGTTTGTTTTGAGTATATAATTATCTCACCATTCAGCTTCCATTCCTCCCAAAGTGAACAAGGCAAGAGGCCCTGACGCGATTCCTTTAGTATTCTATTTTGCATATGTGTAGCAGAAATAGCATCTTTACTAGTTCGTATTCATGGTTAATGTCCCGCGCAGTGAATATTAGCGCGTGAATTGGTAGACAGAAGGTCATATCTGCTTATAAAAAGGATACGATGTGGGATCTACAGAATTACTGATCAAACATTACAAACGTCTGTTACTGGAGGTATTCGTACCATCCTCTGTTTGCTGCCTTTTAAAATCTTAACGAGCTCCAACAGCTCCGCTCTTGTTTGTGTTTCGATATATCATACATTATTACTTCGCCGGCATGAAACAACATCGAAGCAATTTGTGCAGTGGCAATAAGTGACAAAATATAATGTGCAATAGTGTAATGTCAATCAACAGCTCCGCCATTACATCAGTGATGCAAGTGAAGCAGCAAGTGGATGTAACTGATGTGATATACATAGCAACGAAGAAGAAAACCAGCAGAAGACATCACTGACCTCGATTTCTGGATACACACTCCCCCCCCCCCCCCAAATTCCACATTAGCAGCTACAGTAAGAAACAAAGTGTTCTAGATTAATCTAGTTTAAGACTGTTTATTTTTAAGTAACATTTCCCGATGTATATATGTATGTACAAACGCTTGAAGCTGAACAAAACATGTTCGAAACGCGTTGCATATGGTAGATTAAGCATCAAATGAAAAGTGACTGGTAGCAGTATCTTGAAATAAATAATTTTCCCACACAGTCACGGTTTACAAACAAGAAAGAAGGGTGGCTGAAAATAACTTTTTCTTGTGTTTGTAGTGGGACGCCTGTCAAGATTAACAAAGTGACAGCTTGCCTTGTCCACAACAACGACAGAACCTGGATGCAAAAAAGGCAACAGCTGATACTGAAATCATTCTCAAAATATTTTTCCACTCAATTCAGAAAGTTTTAGGTTTCGCTCGGAATATAAGTTTACTTTTGGGTACAAATCGGTAGCAGCGGAATCGACGTGCCATGTTAAAAATAAAAAAACCTACTTTTCCCACTGCAATTTTCAAGCCGCCTTGTCCTTCTGTTGTTTGCCAAATCGAATTTCTGACGTGGTTTTGATTTACCGAAAGTCTCGTCCAAGCAATACACAATCGACGTTCCTTTCGATCTCATTTCATGCATTGTTCTTAGAAACGTCGTCCTAGAAGCAGCAAACATCACTTCGCTACATTAGAAATTTCCGTCCGTCATTAGATCTTACATACTTAAATACGATGTACTTCAATATTCTTTGACTCGACCTTGCACTTCCTTCAAACCCAGTAACTTCATGCATAACAGTGAACAATTTCGCTGCATGGAGAACTGGCCTCTTTCATAGAATTGGAAAACCTTCCGGTGCAAAACATCTCGAACAAAGACGTCGATCCCTGGATCCGCTTTGGCGCACAATGTTTCTTCCCTGCAGCAAGAAACTAGACATTTGCAGTTGGCTGCTGGGACAGCTCGGCCTCCTGCATAACCTGCACCAGTATCGCCTCAGGACTCCGTGCAGTGCGTCCCTGTACCTTTGTAACCTCGCAGACCGGTTCGCCTGAATCTGCCTCTCGTTTCAAGAACGAGTACACATTAAAAATAAGGTCCCTTGCGTGTTTGTGAAACATGTGGTACCTTGTGGGTGTTTCAACCATCACGAAAAAACTCACAGAACACGCAGAAATCGGACATAGTTTAGCGCACGTAAAACGCGATAGAACGATCAAATACGAGGGCAGTTCAATAAGTAATGCAACACTTTTTTTTTCTGAAACAGGGGTTGTTTTATTCAGCATTGAAATACACCAGGTTATTCCCCAATCTTTTAGCTACACAACACTATTTTTCAACGTAATCTCCATTCAATGCTACGGCCTTACGCCACCTTGAAATGAGGGCCTGCATGCCTGCACGGTACCATTCCACTGGTCGATGTCGGAGCCAACGTCGTACTGCATCAATAACTTCTTCATCATCCGCGTAGTGCCTCCCACGGATTGCGTCCTTCATTGGGCCAAACATATGGAAATCCGACGGTGCGAGATCGGGGCTGTAGGGTGCATGAGGAAGAACAGTCCACTGAAGTTTTGTGAGCTCCTCTCGGGTGCGAAGACTTGTGTGAGGTCTTGCGTTGTCATGAAGAAGGAGAAGTTCGTTCAGATTTTTGTGCCTACGAACACGCTGAAGTCGTTTCTTCAATTTCTGAAGAGTGGCACAATACACTTCAGAGTTGATCGTTTGACCATGGGGAAGGACATCGAACAGAATAACCCCTTCAGCGTCCCAGAAGACTGTAACCGTGACTTTACCGGCTGAGGGTATGGCTTTAAACTTTTTCTCGGTAGGGGAGTGGGTGTGGCGCCACTCCATTGATTGCCGTTTTGTTTCAGGTTCGAATTGATGAGCCCATGTTTCATCGCCTGTAACAATCTTTGACAAGAAATTGTCACCCTCAGCCACATGACGAGCAAGCAATTCCGCACAGATGGTTCTCCTTTGCTCTTTATGGTGTTCGGTTAGACAACGAGGGACCCAGCGGGAACAAACCTTTGAATATCCCAACTGGTGAACAATTGTGACAGCACTACCAACAGAGATGTTGAGCACTGAGTTGTTTGATGGTGATCCGTCGATCATCTCGAACGAGTGTGTTCGCACGCTCCGCCATTGCAGGAGTCACAGCTGTGAACGGCCGGCCCGCACGCGGGAGATCAGACAGTCTTGCTTGACCTTGCGGCGATGATGACACACGCTTTGCCCAACTACTCACCGTGCTTTTGTCCACTGCCAGATCACCGTAGACATTCTGCAAGCGCCTATGAATATCTGAGATGCCCTGGTTTTCCGCCAAAAGAAACTCGGTCACTGCCCGTTGTTTGCAACGCACATCCGTTACAGACGCCATTTTAACAGCTCCGTACAGCGCCGCCACCTGTCGGAAGTCAATGAAACTATACGAGACGAAGCGGGAATGTTTGAAAATATTCCACAAGAAATTTCCGGTTCTTTCAACCAAAATTGGCCGAGAAAAAAAATGTGTTGCATTACTTATTGAACTGCCCTCGTATGATGAAAGTTCAAACAATACTGGAAGCGGAAACCTACTGAGCGCTGATTGTCTAGGATACTTTGTTACTACGGTCCTGACAGGAACTATTCAGGGCCTTTCCCATTTTAGCATAATCTGGCCACGGACACAGTACGTTTTTATACCCTGTCGGAGCAGAGGAACGATTCTTAGAGTGCCACCTGCAGAACTAGTCCACTGGGACTTCTCCCACGGTAGCAATGTAAGATTCCCACACTGTGCATAGCGCTCATTGGGACAGACTTGGACTTTTCAATGATCCACAAAACAAAACAGCGCTCACTGTAGTTTCACAAGGAAATCTTTCATAACAGTAACCCATTTAGTAACCCATCTGCGTCTGCACCATCACACTTCTAGCCTGCATTGCTAGGAGCTGACAGGAACTATTCAGGGCCTTTCCCATTTTAGCATAATCTGGCCACGGACACAGTACGTTTTTATACCCTGTCGGAGCAGAGGAACGATTCTTAGAGTGCCACCTGCAGAACTAGTCCACTGGGACTTCTCCCACGGTAGCAATGTAAGATTCCCACACTGTGCATAGCGCTCATTGGGACAGACTTGGACTTTTCAATGATCCACAAAACAAAACAGCGCTCACTGTAGTTTCACAAGGAAATCTTTCATAACAGTAACCCATTTAGTAACCCATCTGCGTCTGCACCATCACACTTCTAGCCTGCATTGCTAGGAGCTGACAGGAACTATTCAGGGCCTTTCCCATTTTAGCATAATCTGGCCACGGACACAGTACGTTTTTATACCCTGTCGGAGCAGAGGAACGATTCTTAGAGTGCCACCTGCAGAACTAGTCCACTGGGACTTCTCCCACGGTAGCAATGTAAGATTCCCACACTGTGCATAGCGCTCATTGGGACAGACTTGGACTTTTCAATGATCCACAAAACAAAACAGCGCTCACTGTAGTTTCACAAGGAAATCTTTCATAACAGTAACCCATTTAGTAACCCATCTGCGTCTGCACCATCACACTTCTAGCCTGCATTGCTAGGAGCTGACAGGAACTATTCAGGGCCTTTCCCATTTTAGCATAATCTGGCCACGGACACAGTACGTTTTTATACCCTGTCGGAGCAGAGGAACGATTCTTAGAGTGCCACCTGCAGAACTAGTCCACTGGGACTTCTCCCACGGTAGCAATGTAAGATTCCCACACTGTGCATAGCGCTCATTGGGACAGACTTGGACTTTTCAATGATCCACAAAACAAAACAGCGCTCACTGTAGTTTCACAAGGAAATCTTTCATAACAGTAACCCATTTAGTAACCCATCTGCGTCTGCACCATCACACTTCTAGCCTGCATTGCTAGGAGCTGACAGGAACTATTCAGGGCCTTTCCCATTTTAGCATAATCTGGCCACGGACACAGTACGTTTTTATACCCTGTCGGAGCAGAGGAACGATTCTTAGAGTGCCACCTGCAGAACTAGTCCACTGGGACTTCTCCCACGGTAGCAATGTAAGATTCCCACACTGTGCATAGCGCTCATTGGGACAGACTTGGACTTTTCAATGATCCACAAAACAAAACAGCGCTCACTGTAGTTTCACAAGGAAATCTTTCATAACAGTAACCCATTTAGTAACCCATCTGCGTCTGCACCATCACACTTCTAGCCTGCATTGCTAGGAGCTGACAGGAACTATTCAGGGCCTTTCCCATTTTAGCATAATCTGGCCACGGACACAGTACGTTTTTATACCCTGTCGGAGCAGAGGAACGATTCTTAGAGTGCCACCTGCAGAACTAGTCCACTGGGACTTCTCCCACGGTAGCAATGTAAGATTCCCACACTGTGCATAGCGCTCATTGGGACAGACTTGGACTTTTCAATGATCCACAAAACAAAACAGCGCTCACTGTAGTTTCACAAGGAAATCTTTCATAACAGTAACCCATTTAGTAACCCATCTGCGTCTGCACCATCACACTTCTAGCCTGCATTGCTAGGAGCTGACAGGAACTATTCAGGGCCTTTCCCATTTTAGCATAATCTGGCCACGGACACAGTACGTTTTTATACCCTGTCGGAGCAGAGGAACGATTCTTAGAGTGCCACCTGCAGAACTAGTCCACTGGGACTTCTCCCACGGTAGCAATGTAAGATTCCCACACTGTGCATAGCGCTCATTGGGACAGACTTGGACTTTTCAATGATCCACAAAACAAAACAGCGCTCACTGTAGTTTCACAAGGAAATCTTTCATAACAGTAACCCATTTAGTAACCCATCTGCGTCTGCACCATCACACTTCTAGCCTGCATTGCTAGGAGCTGACAGGAACTATTCAGGGCCTTTCCCATTTTAGCATAATCTGGCCACGGACACAGTACGTTTTTATACCCTGTCGGAGCAGAGGAACGATTCTTAGAGTGCCACCTGCAGAACTAGTCCACTGGGACTTCTCCCACGGTAGCAATGTAAGATTCCCACACTGTGCATAGCGCTCATTGGGACAGACTTGGACTTTTCAATGATCCACAAAACAAAACAGCGCTCACTGTAGTTTCACAAGGAAATCTTTCATAACAGTAACCCATTTAGTAACCCATCTGCGTCTGCACCATCACACTTCTAGCCTGCATTGCTAGGAGCTGGACTTGGAATATCGGTTCCTGTATGCAGCTCCAAAGTACGACAACCTGATGGGAAAAAGACTTCTTGTAAAAGATATACTTAGCCAGTCTTGGCGCATGTCTGATTGCTTAGGTACATTCGCGTTCACTAGATGGCGCTAACAAATAAAGAAATACCGAATAACTGATGATCAATACATATCGCTGCAGATTCCAACTGCGCTTAGTGACCGCGCGGTTTGAGTGCCATGTCACGGATTGTGCGGCCCATCCCGCCGGAGGTTGCAGTCCTTCCTCGGCCATGGGTGTGTGTGTTGTTCTTAGCATGAGTTAGATTAAGTTAATTATTTTCAGCCATAATGGCTATGTTTGTGAACTGTGACTGTGTGGGATAATCATTTATGTCAAGTTTCTGCTACCAGTCACTTTTTATTTTATGCTTAATCTAACATAATGCAATGCGTTTCGAACATATTCTCTTCATCTTCAAGCGTTTATACATGCATACATACATACATACATACATAGAGAAATGTTACTTAAAATTAACAGTCTTAAACTAGATTAATCTAGAACGCTTAGTCCATTGTTTTTACTGTAGCTGCTAGTGTGGCATTTGGGGGGGAGGGGGGGGAGAGGAATGGAGGGGGGCAGCGTATATATCTAGAAATCGAAATCAATGATGTCATCTGCTGGTTTTCTTCTTTGTTGTTGACTATGTATATCACGGCCTGTATCGGATGCAGATATATTTACATGTTATGTTTTACGAAAATAGTGTGAAAGGCTGTTATATGACAGTTGATCACTTACGATTTCATCATCAAGATGTAATATGACAGTTGATCACTTACAATTTCATCCTCAAGGTGTTATATGACAGTTGATCACTTACAATTTCATCATCAAGATGATGGTTCTACTAGTTTTAAAAATTACGTGCTACTTCTCCTTCTTTTATGAGGCATATCTACATCTACATCCACATCTACATCACTACATACTGCAATCCATAATTAACTGCCTGGCAGAAACGCCATCGAAACGCTTCCACACTATTTACGTACCGTCCCACTGTAGAACAACGCGGGAAAGTCTTCATCAAGATAATGAAATTGTAAGTGATCAACTGTCGTATAACAGCCTTTCACACTATTTTCGTAACACATAACTGATGCAAATCTATCTGCATCCGATACAGGCTGTGATATACGTAGTCAACAACAAAGAAGAAAACCAGCAGAAGACATCACTGATTTCGATTTCTAGATATACGCTGCCCCCCCCCCCCCTCCTTCCCCCACAAATGCCACACTAGCAGCTACAGTAAAATCAATGGACAAAGTGTTCTAGATAAATCTAGTTTAAGACTGTTTATTTTTAAGTAATATTTCTCTATGTATGTATGTATGTATAAACGCTTGAAGATGAAGAGAACATGTTCGAAACGCATTGTATTATGTTAGATTAAGCATAAAATAAAAAGTGACTGGTAGCAGAAACTTGAAATAAATAATTAGATTAAATTAGATTAAGTCTAGAGACAGATGACCTTAGCAGTTTCGTCTCTTAGGAATTCCCACACATTTGAACATTTTTCAGATTACAGAAATATTTTTAGTGGACGATTCGCTGGTGAACTTATTATTTGTTTATCAATTTCTTTTGAGTTTCAATAAACTGTAAATGAAAATTAATTGCTCATTAAAAATTCAGAAAGAAAATAGAACGTAACAGGAAGATTCCTGACGTACTGAGGAACAGTGTTACTCGGTATTGTTTCGGATACGGACAGTTAGAACGAATTTAATTAGTTTCCCATGTTGGAGGCAATTTTTATATGGAGATAAAAATTCAACCTGCTCTTCTTCTTCTTCTTCTTCCTCGAAGAGGTGCAGTGGTATCAAGACAACTGTGTTTCAGCAGTTGGAACCATAGCAGGATGTGAAACCTCTGCAGACAGTAGACTTTGTCTGTTGTATAAGTGTCAGCGGGCAATCCCTCGCCACTGCTCCTCCGGCAGTTGGCATCAGCCCCGTTTTTTGAGGTCGAAAGCTCACCAGAGTGCACTCACTTCTGGATCATACACTACTGGCCATTAAAATTGCTACACCACGAAGATGACGTGCTACGGACGCGAAATTTAACCGACAGGAAGCAGATGCTGTGATATGCAAATGATTAGCTCTTCAGAGCATTCACGGTGGCGTCACCTACAACGTGCTGACATGAGGAAAGTTTCCAACCGATTTCTCATACACAAACAGCAGTTGACCGGCGTTGCCTGGTGAAACGTTGCTGTGATGCCTCGTGTAAGAAGCAGAAATGCGTACCATCACGTTTCCGACTTTGATAAAGGTCGGATTGTAGCCTATAGCGATTGCGGTTTATCGTATCGCGACATTGCTGCTCGCGATGGCCGAGATCCAATGACTGAATCGGTGGGTTCAGGAGGGTAATATGGAAGGCCGTGCTCGATCCCAACGGCCTCGTATCTCCAGCAGTCGAGATGACAGGCATCTTATCTGCATGGCTGTAACGGATCGTGCAGCCACGTCTCGATGCCTGAGTCAACAGATGGCTACCTTCGCAAGACAACAACCATCTGCACGAACAGTTTGACGACGTTTGCAGCAGCATGGACTATCAGCTCGGGGACCATAGCTGCGGTTACCCTTGACGCTTCATCACAGACAAGAGCGCCAGCGATGGTGTACTCAACGACGAACCTGGGAGAACGAGTGGCAAAACGTCATTTTGTCGGATGAATCCAGGTTCTGTTTACAGCATAATGATGGTCGCATTCGTGTTTGGCGACATCGCGGTGAACGCACATTGGAAGCGTGTTTTCGTCATCGCCATACTGAGGTATCAGCCGGCGTGATGGTATGGGGCGCCATTGGCTACACGTCTCGGTCACCTCTTGTTCGCATTGACGGCTCTTTGAACAGTGGATGTTACATTTCAGATCAGCTATGACCCGTGGCTATACCCCTCATTCGATCCCTGCGAAACCCTACATTTCAGCAGGATAATGCACGACCGCATGTTGCAGATCCTGTACGGGCCTTTCTGGATACAGAAAATGTTCGACTGCTGCCCTGGCCAGCACGTTCTCCACATCTCTCACCAATTGAAAACGTCTGGTCAATGGTGGCCGAGCAACTGGCTCGTCACAGTACGCCAGTCACTACTCTTGATGAACTGTGGTCTCGTGTTGAAGCTGCATAGGCAGCTGTACCTGTACACGCCATCCAAGCTCTATTTGACTCAATGCCCAGGCGTATCAATGCCTTTATTGCAGCAAGAGGTGGTTGTTCTGGGTACTGATTTCTCAGGATCTATGCACCCAAATTGCGTGAAAATGTAATCACATGTCAGTTCTAGTATAATATATTTGTCCAATGAATACTCGTTTATCATCTGCATTTCTTCTTGGTAAAGGAATTTTAATGGCCAGTAGTGTAAAACCTCAGAGCGAAGCCATCCCAGCCCCAGTTTGCCAGTTTATCTTCGGATCAATGGTAGTAGCGAGACGACTCCGGCGGGAATGCACTGTGCTCCTTGCGCTTGCCGCCTTGGTTCAGTACGACCCTGCCTGCCCATTAACTTCAGCGGAAGATGGCACAGGCAGTCGCGCACACAGGCGCTACCGTTTACACACTCTGCGCGCGCGGCTACATCGCGCTGTTGCCTTGAGGCTGCTTCGTCCGCCATGTAGAAACGTAAGCAGTCATCGCTACCACCCCCTTTTGTTGCATGGGTTCAGGTCCCTTGAGCATTATAGTACAGGCCACTCTCACGCATTCGGCTCTCTTCAGCACGTTAGTAATACAAGCGGTTCAAATGTCTCTAAGCAGTAAGGGACTTAACATCTGAGGTCATCAGTCCCCTATAACTTAGAACTACTTAAACCTAACTAACCCAAGGACATCAAACACATCCATGCCCGAGGCAGGATTCGAACCTCCAACCGTAGCAGCGGCGCGGTTCTGGACTGAAGCGCCTACAACCGCTCGGCCACATTGGCGGCCGTCTGTTAATAATACAGGTGGCGTTCAAGTTCTTCTGGTAACTACACGTGTTGATCACTGCATTCATTGATTCCTATACCTGTGTGTAAGTAGGATTAAGACGTCAGCGAAAGCTGCTTTCGGGTGTATCGTTATGAACTCTGGCAGAATTTATCACATTGCTAAACTTATATTAAGCTCCATTAGTGTTGAATCCAATGTCCACCTTCCTTAATCTAGTAATTAAGTGGGGTCCCATATTAGTATGAACGAATGGTTCAAATGGCTCTGAGCACTATGGGACTTAACATCTGTGGTCATCAGCCCCCTAGAACTTAGAACTATTTAAACCTAACTAACCTAAGGACATCACACACATCCATGCCCGAAGCAGGATTCGAACCTGCGACCGTAGCGGTCGCGCGGTTCCGGACTGAGCGCCTAGATATGAACAAAGACTGTCGCTTTCCACACTCGAGAGCGAGGTGAATTAAATTCCCTTCACCTTGTAACTTTCCGCTCCAAAAGGCGTCTGCTTATTCTGTGGTGGGCTGTTTACAACTGCCTGCCAGGCCTTAGGTTGCAGCCGGGAAGGGGAGGAGGTTACAGCCTGTTTTCTGGAACAGGCACGAGTCAGCAGGTGCCCTGTGAGTTGCACCCAGTGAATGTTGCAGCCAGAAGATGTCGAGGAAGGGTGCACTAGCCCCCCCCCCCCCTCCACCCTTTCCAACTCCTCCACAACTTGCCCGGTAGGTAGAAGTGCCGAGTGCTCTCCCTGCCCCGCCTTAAGGTACGTTTACACTGGGATACATGCATCGCGACATGTATGAGCGACATGTCAATTTGACATGTCGCGATACATCACCTCATACAAAAATTCACGGAACTTGTATGCGGACCCTCGAGCTCATACATGTCGCGTATACATTTTGTATACCGCTTTTTGGCCATATACGCGACATGTATGAGCGACATTTGAACTCGCGCATGCGCAGTACTATCATTTCCTGTCGTCTTGTCGCCTGCCGCTTATTTTGACGATTAGCGCATGCGTAGTACCAGGCTCTTTGGCGGCTGTTTGAGTTTTGGAGGTGCCGACTATCGTTTCGACGTTAATGTATCTGCATAGAACATAAAAAGGTGCCATATGCAACATTATTCTTCGTGTTTGCGAGGCCATTGTGCAAGTTTTATTCCAAGAAGTGAAGGTAAAAGTTTTATATATATCAGAGTATGTAATACATTCTATAATTTTTTCATGCATCTGGCACGTATATCAATTTTTTGCTATTGTTCCGGCGGCCTCGCGTGATAATGTTGACAACGGATGCCGACAATCGTGTGTGAGACGTTGGCATTAGCAATCGCGCGACAATGCAAATGTTTTGTAATGAAATCTTCGTTTCAAGAGGAATCCCCAGTGGCCAAAAGACGGAGTGTCACTGCCAACTGATCCTCTGGTGGAATCGCTTCCCGAAAGTTTGTGTTGGTTTTGGACACAAGAGGAGCCACAAGTGATAACAAACCGCGGAAATCCTCCATACTCATCCTAACATAATTTCTAAAATATGCGCCATCCTTTAGCGTTAATTCGCGAGAAACTCTCTCTGCCACCATCTACGCTTCCTCCGCCTTTTCTTCCTATCATCTTCCAAAAGAGCAAGTGTACCAGCACATAAAAATGTGAAATCTTCCAAATCGTCGTCGAAAGCTATCGCACAGTGATAGATATCAACCAGTGTAAACGCACGCTCATACACGTATGAGGTTGATACTTGTCAACTCATACAAATCGCGATACATGTCGCAAAGTCGCATATACATGTATCTCATACATGTGCCGATACAAATGGCAGTGTAAACGCACCTTAAACGTGGCTCGCTGATAAAGAGGACTGGAGGTGTTCGAACAAGAACTGTAATGCCTAAATTATTATTTTTTTTATTTTCTGTCGGACCCAATAATTTTTATTTTATTCTTTTTTTCGTACTTACTACCAGAGTTTCAGCAAATCCAATGGATAACATTAAAAGAGAATTACAAACACGGATTTTAAAAATCGTATCTCTTCTACTCGACGAAGCATACTTCAGAATAAAACACGGTCTATATCTGTGAATCAGCAGCTAGTATATGTAAAGTGAGTAAGATCCGTTGTCATTCTAACGAAATGGTCATTTTACATGCATACAGGGTGAACCAGAACTCCATCGACAAAATTTCGCAGGTTGTCCAGGGAAATTTTCCGAGTATTTGCGTATAAGAGACCCGCGGTCTTCAGTGGTTCGTTACAGAGTAATTACATTTCATTTGATTCCTTACCCCTTGTACGGTATTGCAGTGGCAGCAACTGCACAACGTCGACGATATGCGCGTGTTTCTTACATGGAGACAAACTAGTTCCATTTACTTCCGGCACTTTTCGTTAACAACAGTCAGGCCTTTCATACTCTTGGTCCTCAAGCTTCCATTCAGTAGCGCTCGGTCCGGTCTCCTATAGTTTTTCCGGCAGTGTTAGTTTTACGTTAACAGTGATACACAATTATATGTACAGGTTTACTCACGAAAGATCGGCCGATATGCACCTCGTCTGTGGGTTCAACAGATGCAATGGAAAAACGGCACGACAAGAATACAGAGGGGTCCAAAAAAATGTATCCACTGTTTAAAAGTCCATAACTGGCAAACTAATTGACGGAGTTGTCTCATCTTTGGTAGTGTAACAGTTTGTAGTTCCGGCAATCGCCATGTGGTGTCACCGCCAGACACCACATTTGCTAGGTGGTAGCCTTTAAATCGGCCGCGGTCCGTTAGTATACGTCGGACCCGCGTGTCGCCACTGTCAGTGATTGCAGACCGAGCGCCGCCACACGGCAGGTCTAGAGAGACTTCCTAGCACTCGCCCCAGTTGTACAACCGACTTTGCTAGCGATGGTTCACTGACAAAATACGCTCTCATTTGCCGAGACGATAGTTAGCATAGCCTTCAGCTACGTCATTTGCTACGACCTAGCAAGGAGCCATTACCAGTTACTATTGATATTATGAATCATGTACAGTCAAGAGCGATGTTCACCATTTATGGATTAAAGTTAAGTATTCCACCAGCTACGTCCGTTTTTCTAAAGTCTAATTTCCTTGTCCTGTTCCAGACCTCACGCCAGCCTGCGTGAGCTAAAACGCGTGCCTTTCGGCTTCCTCTAGTAAACCGGTGTTGGCTCTCCTGCCAACCCCCAACACGCCACACAAGCGTTGTATTGCGTTGTTTTGTTTTGACAGATGACAGTCGCCAGATAGTCAGTGTTTTGTTCTTAGTTGCACCTAGTTACTCGAGTAAACATGGCTGGCGCAAGGCTTACTTCTGATGAAAGGAAGTCAGTTTTGAAGTGGTATTTTAAGTGCGAAAACATTAATGAGGTTCATCGGCAATGGCGAAATGAGTATCAAACAGAGCCACCGTCACATTTAACGATTCGTCGCATTCGTGACAAATTTGAAGCCGAAGGCTATATTAAAGATGTACACAAACAACGATCTGGACGACCTGTAACAGTAACAAGTCCAGCTAACTCCCGTAGTGTGTTACAACAATTCACTCGCTCACCACAGAAGTCTGTGAGACAGTGTGCCCGTGAAACTGGAGTGAGTCGCTCAAGTGTTCGGCGAATTTTGAAGACAGCAAAGTCTGAAACGTCCCCTTAGAACAATTATATAAGACTGTGCTTAAACTGACACACAATATTTTTAGCGCAACGCAATCTGACTATCAAACATCCCTGCAAAAGAATGGCCCTGAGTAACATTAAACTATACCTTTCAGAAATAACTTACCTCACAAAAATCTTCATTACTCTAACTACTGCAATACAGCGAGCGCCACTACTGCAAGCTAAACAAAAGATTCAAACTACTGAAGGCACTAACTACTGATAGGCATAGTTAGCAAATGAAAGATTTTTGTAGAGAACAAACAATGTATTTACCTTAATAGTGTTGAAAAAGCATAGTATACATTGCAGTTCATAATATCCATTCTGTACTCAAAAATCCGCCATCTCATTTCCCACATCCACCACTGCTGGCGGCTCACCTCCAACTGCGCAACGCTACGCGCTGTTCACATCCAGCTGCCGCTGCCCAACACTACAATGGCAGACAACAATGCAAACTAGCCACAGGCTGCACACAGCACAGCCAGTGATTTTCATACAGAGCGCTACGTAACGTTGCCAATAAGAAAATATAAACAGCCTACTTACATAGCCCCCATGCTCCCCACAAAAAAAATTTTACAAATCGTTTTGGGCAGTGGCCAATAATGATTTGAAAAATTTTTTCATAATTACAATAACAAAGATATCAAATGCACACACTTATTAATACAATGTTGGTGAAAAGCTAAAATTTTCTCACAGTCCATATCATTCATCACAGTGAAACTGCCGTTTCTTTTCTCAAAGTCTGAGCAGTAAAAGACAATGCACACGGAAGTAGTGGATTTCCATGCAGTCTTGAAGAAGTCCTTCCAACGGAAAGACAGTGCAGACTCTTGACATGCTGACAGGTAATGGGCCACAACAGAGCAAACCCACAGCAGAGTCAGTCGAAGTTTTGAAGAAGATTGTTAGGTAGGTCGTCACAGAGCAGACCCACTGTAGTCCTGGTAGAGAATATGGTATTGGTGGGCCACCAGAGGCACAGACCCACTGCACTCCTTGTAGAAATAATGGTATTGGTGGGCCATGAAAGATGCAGACCCACTGTAGTACTTGTAAAGATGGCCAGCAGCCATCTGTTGTGACTGTGCAGGTGCACAATCACCATTGAAGAGTCTTGCAGATAATATAGCAAGTCCATAACCACCACTTGTGCACTCACAAATTTTTTGGAATTGTCCTTAGAACCAGCAATGCTGTTATCCAGTCCCTTGCTGAATTATCAACACACGTGCAAACACTAACAGTCCCTACTTCTTACATATTGTCCATATACTATGACCAACGGAAACGTGTGCAGTGAAATGTAACTTACAAGTTACTAATATGATGAACTGGTGTCAATTACCATTTTATAACATGAGAATACAATTACAAAGGTACAAAATACATCATTAAAGAACATAACAATACAGATAACATTTGTAGTACAGGCTTTACAACAGAATAGAAATAAACATATACATCAGTGTTACAGGAATTATGACATAAGTAAATACATAAACGATCAGAATAACTTTTGAAACATCAACTTTACACATGAGCATTAAAACAAAACAGAATAAATAATGTCTAAGCATCTTTACAAGGTAAATAACATATTATTAATGCCAATTATATTTGAGGATAACAGTATTCCTCATCATAGTGAATATAGCTTAGTATTAGAAGAAGAAAAAATTCTATGAAACTACACAGAGACAGGAAGAAAACAAAGTGGGATAACACAAACGGAAAGGACAGGGTTTGTTTTCAGTGTAACATTTGGTACTGCAGTCCACCCCAAAACTTCATTCCATATATCTTTCCTCTTATTTCATCCTTTGTTTCCACCAAAAAAATTCTATCTAAGCATGCTTTCTGTATTTATATGTTCACATATTTCTTACCTCATTATTTATTTTCCATTATCTTACCTCATCATTTATTTCCAAGAAAATCCTACCTATACCTGCTTTCTGTACTTTTTTCGTATAACTTCTCAATGCATTTCTCCCAATTCATCGCAACTCATTCTCTTATAGTCTACCCCCTCTTAAGCTAACTTAAAGATACTGAGCTCAGATGCTAAACTAAGGGACGAGGCAATGCAACAGCATAAAACAATTAACACAAACATCAATGACAAAAATTAACATAGGCAAAGCAATTGCAATATTACAACTAATATAAGGCACTGTGCAGCAAAGAAGAAAAATACATTCGTAGTAAAACTGGCTTAGCAGAGTAACACAAAATCAAATTCAGTAACACTATGCCTGGCAAACAGCAGTAACTTATACCTAAACATGACTTAGCTCAAGCAAAAAAAACATTACACTAAAGACAACAATGCAGACAAGGGAAATGCATATTCACATCTTAATGTCTATGTAATTAAAGTGGTGCACCACAACAACTTATTGTAAAAAGATATATTACCATGTACTTGAAACGAATATTATGTATGCAGTTACTGTTACTAGTCCCTTCTTATTGTTCTTACCATTCCAAGAGCTCCTTTTTCGAAGAATGTGGATCATAAAGTAATTATTTAATAGATCTGTTGACAGAAAGTGTTCACATTAGCAAATGCATTTAATTTTATTTTATGAAACCAATGCTGCAAGACAGCTGGAAACCAGATATCAAATGAAATAAGCAACTATGTACAAAGTAAAGCATAAGAACATCATTCAGTAGTCATGAGGCATTTCATAAGTTAGTAGAAAAATCTCTCAACTACAGAGACAGTAGTCATAATCAGGTGTATAGACATAAAAATATTTCTCGTCATTTCATTAGGCATTTCAGTAAATATCATAAATTAAGAGCTCCACAGTGTAATCATATGTTTTCAAGTTCGACCATGTCGTTTTTGCGATGCTTTCTACAAAGGAAAGTCAATAGCGAGGATAATGGCCTCCCTTTTTTTTTTTACCTGTGCCTCTGAGAGGCACTAATGGCTTTTTTCCAGGCGACGCACAGCTGGCCGCTCAAGACGCATTACGTCAAGGTCACTTGGCTTTCTTAGCGAAATATTTACGACACCAGTTTGCAATACAGTGACAGTCTCATATAAAAATATTTCACAGGTCAAGAATTTGCGTTACAAAGCTGTAGAAACAAAATCCTATTGATATAACAGTGTCCAAAAAATTTTCGTCAGCATTGTAATACATTCACGCATTTACATACATTTCATAACTCTTAACGTACGATTCTTGGTTTCCAACATCCTTTATCACAAGTCAGAGTCCCTAACCACTACTCATTATTTCTTACCTTATTCGTCGACACTTCTTCAATATTTCATCATAACAGATACATAGCATAATCAAATAACTCATATAGCATCAGCTTATGGATCATAAACTTACCGCAACAGCATAATACACATAGTCATCGTAGTAATAACATCATAACATCGCAGTCAACTCTCAAAATCGTCGTAGCTTCCTCCAATAATTAAAAAAAATTCTCTGCTCATGTCAAAAGTGTCATCTGCCTCAAACGTACTTTAAAAATCGTTATCCCATACCAAATATATCATTCAAAGTTCTCATAATATCACAATAGGTCCAAAAAAATATAAACAGTTCACAAAGTACAGACAAAATACAATTTCTTAAGTGTGAAGTTACCCAATGGTGTAATTGTGTAAACATGTGTCACTGACATAGTAAAAAATGCTTGTGTCTCTCAGTTAAATGATCAGATAGCCGTGTAATTTATATGTTAGAGGAATATGGTACCGATGTGTAAAGTTGTATAAGCAAATACCATATTAGCTAGGGCTCCTTGTGCTTGCCAAACACATGGTACACAAAGTAAGCGTGTACCCCCCTGAGGATTATTGTAATTATACCCTCAGGTGTTACAGATTACAGCAATGGAATGAAATGTATCATGGAAAACTTTCTTTGTAATTCATAAATCTTTAAAAATAAATGTTTTAAGTACAAAATTAATCACTCAAATACGTGTCCTGTAGCGCTAAATGTGCGTCTTGCTGTAAGATAATCTCTGTGGAAGTGTCGTAGTTATCGTCCTCCGAAAGCTAAGTTCTGCAGAAGTCAATGTACATACCTCATGATAAACAAAAGTGAAATGCTTTGCGTGTAGGTATCTTAGTTACTATGCTCATTGTTGTGATGAAGAAATTACTGTGCTGTAACATATTGTTGTGCTACGGAAACGGCTGTCTCATTGTGGCTATACCACAAAAGTTACTACTAAAACATGTTTTACTTTCCAGAATAATACAGAAAAACTGTGCAGATATAAAACAGAAGCACCGCAAAAGCAGCATTGCAAATTTTCACTCATTAGTAGCGTCGTGATAAAATCGTGTAGCTGTCACATAAACTAACCATTGTCTCATCTGGTATCTCACATAAAGTACCTTAAATCCAGAATGTATTTTCAAGTAAACCAAAATGTTGCATTAGATTCTCATTAGCAGTACTGGTAAATGTTCTAAGTATGTGAGCGTTATAGTCGTTACGTAATCGTGCAACTAACAAGCAAGAATGCACACATACAATAACACTGTGACGTCTGTTCACAATAACAATGCATTCGTAATTTCTATTTAAATTAGTTCTCTTGGTTCTAGACTGGATATTTAACTTCAAACATTGTAGCATGATAACAGTTTCTAAGTGTGATAATGCATACTAGAAATGTGAAGTGAAACGTTTTATGGCAAAGACAAAGTTGAAAAGCAGATTATCTTTCAAGAAACGGTTTTACATGTGAAATGTGGTGGAAACCTTTGCTCTTCTCAGTACGCAAAGTTTCAACTTGAATGCAATTATCATGCGGTATTCGTCCGTAAAGAATACTGGAATTTTGCTCACGGTTAGCGTCAATGTTATTTTTCCCTGAGCCAGCAGGCGCAAGTGGCTGCCTGCGGTGCGAGTCATTGTCTGTTTCTTTGTTGGCGCGCGTCGTTATTGGGATTAGGAGACCTAACTTCTACAAATTCGCCTTGCCGAGAGGGCTCTGCTCTGTTTAAATCCCGCCAGTTCTGATGTAGTTCAGGTCTGTCGTTACGATCATATCGTCTGTCGTCATGTCGGTACATTCCATAGTTTCTTTCCTGTCGGTCACGTGGTGCAGAATTTCTCCCTGAATCGTCACTGTGCGCTGGACCGTTGCGTGTGAAGTTATTCTGTCTCCCTTGATAATAATTTTTTTGGTTCCCATATTGTCTGTTTCTAAGGTAATCTCTGTCATATTCATTACTACGAAAATGCGATCTTTCTCTGTAACTATTATTACTCTGCCAGTGGTTGTCATATGGGTGGTGTCTGTTTTGATCACGATTTGCGTTGTAAGAATAGCCTTGTCGTGTCCAGTTATTGTTTCTGTCGTCACGAAATTGTGACGTATGTGACCTGTAGTGATTGTTTTCCTGTTTTCGCATCCCGCGACTGTCTGTGTCAATTTCCAGTTCTTGTAACAATCCCTGAAAAGCTTCAATGTCGTCTTTGCAACGTCCTGCCAAAATAATATGTCGTAAATGTTCAGGCAGTTTGATTAAGCAAATGCGGATGAGTTCTGAGGGGCTGTATGGGTTTGAAAGATACTGATTCTTATGCAACATGTCTTCAAAATATTTCATAAGACTGGAAAATTCAGATTGTTCGAAACGTTTCATCATTATGATGCTATGTTTTACTCGGTCTTGTGTAGCTTGAGACCAATATGCTGAGAGGAAGGCATGGTAAAATTCTCCTTCACTGCAGCAATCGTGAATGACCATTCGAATTCTTACAGCTGGTTCATTCTCTAAGTAGCCACACATAAATTCTAACCTGTGCTCCAATGACCAGTTGCGAGGGAAACAATGAGAGAATTGATGGAGCCACACTTGTGGATGAATGTCGTTGGCAGAATTCTTAAACGTTTTGAATTTACTTGTAGTAATGAACAGCTTATAGTCAAAATCATCGTGTCGGCGAGTAGCATGTCGATCATTGTTACGTCGTGTCGGCGGTTCCATCTCAAAATTCGGTGTACCTTGCCAATTCCTTTCATAATTTCCGAAATGCCCTGTGTTATTATTTTGTGGTTTTTTTCGTATTTCTAAGTTCCTCTTCCCATGTTGGAGCGCGAGTGTCCTCTGAAATATGTAATTCTTGTATTACCTGCATCAACTGATCTTGTACTTCCCGGATTTCTCTTTTGTACTGTGTATTGATTTGATTTTGATTTTGTTTGAATTTTCTTATTTGTTCATACTCTTCTGTGTCAGTGAAGGCTACGGGTCTTGTGTCATTCAGATCATCATCTACCTTTGTAGATAAGTTAGTGACCTGATCCGAAAGTTTGGCTACTTTCTCCGATAGTGTACTTATTTCCTCCATGTGTCTTTCTGAACCAATTTTCAGGGTATCTACTGTGTCCTTTAAATTTTCCTGAGTTTTTGCAAGTTGCGTAACCGAATCGGTAGATGCAACTGAGTCAATTTTAGCTTGCAAGGTCTCATGATTTTCATGAACAATAGTTTGCAGTTCTTTTATGGCTGCTTCGTGATTCTGTAATGCATTTTCATGACGCGAAAAAATAGGTTGGAAATGCTCACAAATTTGTGTTTTTACGTCATTACAGACCTTTTGACATTTCGATTCGATGTTATGTAACTCAGTAGTTAAATCTTCACGTGTTTGTTCAAGTGTAGTGTCTAACTTCCGAAGATTTTGTTCCATTGTGTCTAACTTTTGAAGATTTTGTTCCACTGTGTCTAACTTTTTAAGATTTTGTTCCACTGTGTCTAACTGTTGCTGTGTTTGTCTCTGGTGTTGTTCCATTGTGTCTAACTTTTGAAGCTTTTGTCCCATTTGTTGCATTAATTGTAATAACAATGCATTAGTGTCTGGAATCTGTTCCTCTACGCTTTTCGGCAGTGCATTTGCACCAGCAACATTCACGTTTTGACAAGCAGAAAATGTGTCTTGACTCATTTGAGAAAACGGTGAGTACCCAAAACCTAAGTCTACAGTATTTGCAATATTGTGTTCTGTCATTTCGGATTCCTGAGGGGAGCTGTTGCCGACCGATCGATCGATAATGCTTCCCTGTTCACTAATTATATCACTGTCTACACCATTGTTTGCAGCCCGCTCCATTTCCCTATGTACAATTACCAAATTACTACTTTCAACATCAGTTAATTCATTACTCGGTGGCGCTAACACACTGCTTTCGTCTTCACTGTCATTTCTCAGTTTACTTTGGAGCCTAGTGTTACGTTTTTCACACGCCATTATTGTCACAATATTTCACACGACAACACAGAAAAACACAATTTGAAGAGCAAAAATAGGAGAACACATTAACATAGCACTGAAAATAATATCTAGTTAATTGCAAGCGCAGCTGCGAAATACTTGGTGCAAATCTACATGCGTGCCACACCTGTTTTACTGTGCAACAATGAAAAACCACAACTACCAAGGAAATTCTCTCTATAATTACGCGCTAGCAATAAACAAAAGCTACACTAAATACACAAACTACAAGAAAAAATCAGAAGATTCCAGTGAGGTATCCTAGGCTAAGGGTCGACATATGGAACGTCCCCTTAGAACAATTATATAAGACTGTGCTTAAACTGCACACAATATTTTTAGCGCAACGCAATCTGACTATCAAACATCCCTGCAAAAGAATGGCCCTGAGTAACATTAAACTATACCTTTCAGAAATAACTTACCTCACAAAAATCTTCATTACTCGAACTACTGCAATACAGCGAGCGCCACTACTGCCAGCTAAATAAAAGATTCAAACTACTGAAGGCACTAACTACTGATAGGCATAGTTAGCAAATGAAAGATTTTTGTAGAGAACAAACAATGTATTTACCTTAATAGTGTTGAAAAAGCATAGTATACATTGCAGTTCATAATATCCATTCTGTACTCAAAAATCCGCCATCTCATTTCCCACATCCACCACTGTTGGCGGCTCACCTCCAACTGCGCAACGCTACGCGCTGTTCACATCCTCCTGCCGCTGCCCAACACTACAATGGCAGACAACAATGCAAACTAGCCACAGGCTGCACACAGCACAGCCAGTGATTTTCATACAGAGCGCTACGTAACGTTGCCAATAAGAAAATATAAACAGCCTACTTACAAGTCGAAGTGCTACATCCCTCGAGTGCTACACGCAATGAACGAGGACGACCCAGATCGCAGAATGGAGTACTGCGAGTGGTTTACTAACATGATGCGCAACGGTGAAGAGTTTGCAGAGATGATTGTGTGGTCTGATAAGGCACAGTTCAAACTCAATGGTACAGTAAATCGTCACAATTGCATCTACTGGTCCACCGAAAAAAAAAAAGATGGATAGGCCGTAGAGATGCTGTGAAGTATCCACCACGTTCCCCAGACCTAACTCCTCAGGATTTTTACCTGTGGGGAACACTAAAGGACGTCGTTTATCGACAAAAGCCTCGCTCATTGGATGAACTTCGAGAATCCATCGTACATCCATGTGCAAATATCCAACTGAACACGTTGCAGTCAGTAGTTCCTGCTGCAGTTCGGCGGCATCGTTTGTGTGTGGATGTTGATGGTGACCAAAAAATGGTTCAAATGGCTCTGAGCACTATGGGACTTAACAGCTGAGGTCATCAGTCCCCTAGAACTTAGAACTACTTAAACCTAACTAACCTAAGGACATCACACACATCCATGCCCAAGGCAGGATTCGAACCTGCGACCGTAGCGGTCCCACGGTTCCAGACTGTACAGCAGGTGTGCATCTGTACCTAGGCGCCCAAGAACAACCGGATCCGTTCATGTCATTACGTTTTGGTAACTGCATATTAGCCTGCAGCCGTTTTCACGGTCGCGAAAGTGCTTTCACAGAAACAAAGATAACTCTCGCAACAAAGCCTATTAGTCATAATTACATTATTACTTTGTAATGAGCCACCGGAGGCCATGGGTCCTTATACCAAAACACTCAGACAATATCCCTGGACAATCTCTGGTTAATCCTGTTTGGGTGGCATGAGTTGTGCGTAGCTTCTTCTCCCACTCCTGGCGCTACGCGTGGGCGTTCTCGTCTGTGACCTGAAAACGTGAAAACAGTTTTCTTTATTACAACAGTTCTACGTCTTTATCAGTATTGTGCAAATCACTGCGGAGAGCACGGCAGAGGGTACTTCATACTGTACCTTGTACTTATGTTTCTTAACTTTCTCTCTATGTATAGAGCATGATTGCTTAAAGGCCCCAGTACGTGCTGTAACGAGTCTAACAAGGTGAAGGCTCCATACTGTAAATCAAGGATTTTGATGCGCTTCAAATATGTTGTAGAGGCACTTACCCTGTGTACCTGGCTATCCGGTTTTTTAGCGACGGGCCTTGGTTTTTGAGAAAATAGATTTTGAACTTCATTGCTTGCTTTGTATACCCGTAACATAACATACATTCCGAGCGAGTCGGTGTTGTGCAGGACTAAAGGTTCACGACCACTGCGCTGGAGGTTGTTGTTGTTGTGGTCTTCAGTCCTGCGACTGGTTTGATGCAGCTCTCCATGCTACTCTATCCTGTGCAAGCTTCTTCATCTCCCAGTACTTACTGCAACCTACATCCTTCTGAATCTGCTTAGTGTATTCATCTCTTGGTCTCCCCCTACGATTTTTACCCTCCACGCTGCCCTCCAATACTAAATTGGTGATCCCTTGATGCCTCAGAACATGTCCTACCAACCGATCCCTTCTTCTGGTCAAGTTGTGCCACAAACTTCTCTTCTCCCCAATCCTATTCAATACTTCCTCATTAGTTATGTGATCTACCCATCTAATCTTCAGCATTCTTCTGTAGCACCACATTTCGAAAGCTTCTATTCTCTTCTTGTCCAAACTATTTACCGTCCATGTTTCACTTCCATACAAGGCTACACTCCATACAAATACTTTCAGAAATGACTTCCTGACACTTAAATCTATACTCGATGTTGACAAATTTCTCTTCTTCAGAAACGCTTTCCTTGCCATCCATGCGCTGGAGGTACCATGTTCGAATCCTGTTCCCAAATGTTCTTTTTTATCTATGTAAGAACGGTCCGGAAAATTTTGTCCTGACGTTCAAAAACGAGTAGACGAATTATTAGTTAAAAACAGTCTTGGTTGCAATTTTATTTTATTTTTTTATTTTTCAATAATGCATTTCGCCTTATCTAGGCATCTTCAGGTTGATCTTAATTTGGTACTTCTTAGAATGATCTTTTAGACAGTGTAGCCAAAAGGCATCGTCGAATACATCAGGCCAACATCTCCTTCGTTAAACTCAGTAAAAACTTTTCTAGATGGACGCGAGTAATTCCAAGACCTGCATAACGCGTTCCCGTTCACAGGAGCGAGTCACAGAATAAGATGGGGCTCAGGTAATAAGCTGCAAGACGGTTGCTGTCATAAAAT
This sequence comes from Schistocerca cancellata, assembly GCF_023864275.1. Taxonomy (NCBI): domain Eukaryota; kingdom Metazoa; phylum Arthropoda; class Insecta; order Orthoptera; family Acrididae; genus Schistocerca; species Schistocerca cancellata. Next base: position 774,967,181 of record NC_064630.1, on the reverse strand, counting down.
GCGCGTGATGTTGCGAAAATTTGTGCTTCGGTCGTTTCGGTTTTAATTTGGCACACCTTACACCGTTTGTTGATATTCTTTGAAATAAAATTGAAAAATTCGGTCCATTTTGAAAAAAAAAAAAACAAAAAAAAAGTACGCAAGCAGGATTCGAACACGGTACCTCCAGCGCGTTAGCTTTGAACCTTTACCCCTGCGCTACACTGACTTGCTCAGAACATATGTAACGTTACGGGTATACAAAACGAGCAATGAACTTCAAAATCGATCCCTCACTAAAAAACCGGATAGCCAGGTACTCAGGGCAAGTGCGCCTACAACATACTTAAAGCGCATCAAAATCCGTGACTTACAGTATGGAGGGTCCCCCTTGTAAGATATCATCGCTATCCCTGCGGGACGACAGTCTACGTAGGGGTTGTAGTATATTCGTAGATTCATCATTTAAAGCTGGTTCTCGAAACTTACTAAGTGCTGCCAAGATGAGTAACTTAGAAAAAGGTATCCGCTGTGTACTGAAACAACTTAAATCACTTGATAAAGACAAGTCTTCCGGTCCAAGATGCATACGAATTGTATTCCTTTCAGAGTATTCTGATATAGTAGCTCCGTATTTAGCGATCATATACGAGGGCAGTTCAATAAGTAATGCAACACATTTTTTTCTGAAACAGGGGTTGTTTTATTCAGCATTGAAATACACCAGGTTATTCCCCAATCTTTTAGCTACACAACACTATTTTTCAACGTAATCTCCATTCAATGCTACGGCCTTACGCCACCTTGAAATGAGGGTCTGTATGCCTGCACGGTACCATTCCACTGGTCGATGTCGGAGCCAACGTCGTACTGCATCAATAACTTCTTCATCATCCGCGTAGTGCCTCCCACGGATTGCGTCCTTCATTGGGCCAAACATATGGAAATCCGACGGTGCGAGATCGGGGCTGTAGGGTGCATGAGGAAGAACAGTCCACTGAAGTTTTGTGAGCTCCTCTCGGGTGCGAAGACTTGTGTGAGGTCTTGCGTTGTCATGAAGAAGGAGAAGTTCGTTCAGATTTTTGTGCCTACGACCACGCTGAAGTCGTTTCTTCAATTTCTGAAGAGTAGCACAATACACTTCAGAGTTGATCGTTTGACCATGGGAAAGGACATCGAACAGAATAACCCTTTCAGCGTCCCAGAAGACTGTAACCGTGACTTTACCGGCTGAGGGTATGACTTTAAACTTTTTCTTGGTAGGGGAGTGGGTGTGGCGCCACTCCATTGATTGCCATTTTGTTTCAGGTTCGAAGTGATGAACCCATGTTTCATCGCCTGGAACAATCTTTGACAAGAAATTGTCACCCTCAGCCACATGACGAGCAAGCAATTCCGCACAGATGGTTCTCCTTTGCTCTTTATGGTGTTCGGTTAGACAACGAGGGACCCAGCGGGAACAAACGTTTGAATATCCCAACTGGTGAACAATTGTGACAGCACTACCAACAGAGATGTCAAATTGAGCACTGAGTTGTTTGATGGTGATCCGTCGATCATCTCGAACGAGTGTGTTCGCACGCTCCGCCATTGCAGGAGTCACAGCTGTGCACGGCCGGCCCGCACGCGGGAGATCAGACAGTCTTGCTTGACCTTGCGGCGATGATGACACACGCTTTGCCCAACGACTCACCGTGCTTTTGTCCACTGCCAGATCACCGTAGACATTCTGCAACCGCCTATGAATATCTGAGGTGCCCTGGTTTTCCGCCAAAGGAAACTCGATCACTGCCCATTGTTTGCAACGCACATCCGTTACAGACGCCATTTTAACAGCTCTGTACAGCGCTGCCACCTGTCGGAAGTCAATGAAACTATACGAGACGAAGCGGGAATGTTTGAAAATATTCCACAAGAAATTTCCGGTTTTTCAACCAAAATTGGCCGAGAAAAAAAATGTGTTGCATTACTTATTGAACTGCCCTCGTACAACCACTCACTTGACAAGAGATCCGTACCAAAAAGCGGGGCAGTTGCAGATGTCACACCAAAACTCAAGAAAGGAAAGAGGAGTAATCCCCTGAATTACAGATCCATGTCAAAGACGTCGATTTACAATAGGATTTTGGAACATAATTATACTGAGATCGATAATAATGAATTATCCTCAAAAAAAAAAAAAAAAAAAAAATCCTATCCATTGACACATAGCACAGATTCAGAAAATATCGTTCATGTGAAACACAACTAGTTCACGATAAAACATAAAAATTCAAAAGCTGTCAGTTCAGCTGGTTACCAATGGATGAGAGTTACGAGCTACTTTAATTGGAACCATCACATAGATAACGTTGTGGGGAAGGCAAACCAAAGATGCTTTTTATTACCAGAACAGAAAATGCAACAGACCACTCTACACTACGCTTATCTGTCCTCTGTTAGAATATTGCTGTGAGGTACGAGGCCTTACCAGGTGTGGCTAACGGAAGACATCGAAAAAGTCCAAAGAAGGACAGTTCGTTTTCTATTGTCGCGAGATTGGTCAGGGGGTGTTACAGATATGATACGCGAGTTGAGATGGCAATCTTTAACACAAAGGCGTTCTTCGTTGCGGTGCATTCTCTTCACGAAAGCTGAATCTCCAACTTTCTCCCCCTACTGCGAAAATATTTCGTAAAAGTCCGCCTTCACAGGGAGAAATCATCATCGTGTTAAAATAGAGAAGTCAGAGTTCGTACGGAAAGACTTTCCCGCGTTGATCGAGAGTGGGAAGGTAGATAAATGGTGTGGACAAACAGCGTTTTGGACAGGCGGAAGTGGAAGAGGCTCATAGAGCAGGCGTATGGTCGATAAGGCTCTTGCCACAGGTAAAGTAAAGTAAGTATGTAGTCATGTAGATGTGGATGTAGACGTAGATGTAGATGTGCCTCATACAAGAAGGAGAAGTAGCACGTAAACGTTAAAACAAGTAGAAGCAATATCATATGCGTATGTAGGAGGGAATATTGTGCAGCGTTATGTAGACAGCAGGTGGCGCTTTATCTCTTCTTCTGGCGGTCTCATATTTTGTTTACGTTGGTCATTTGCAAGGCGGCCCCGACGCAGCTCGGACAGGGCGGCGCAGCACCCTGCTGGTGGGAGGGGGGGGTGCGGGAGGCGTGGGCGGGTGGGTGCGGGCGGGGGGGGGGGAGGGTGCGGGCGGCAGGCGAGCGAGGACTCGGGGCGCAGGTAGGCCGTGACGTAGGGGGCAGGTACAGCCACGGAAATAAGTAGTCATACAGCAGGTGGTGACAGACTACGATGGTGTGTTGGGTTAGTAAATCACCCACAGCGCCGATACGAATAAGTACGATGATGTAGCACCAGATAACCATGTTGTTGGTGTAAGTAGGCTGTTTATCTATGTAAGTAGGCTGTTTATGTTTTCTTTATGTAAGTAGCCTGTTTATGTTTTCTTATTGGCAACGTTACGTAGCGCTCTGTATGAAAATCACTGGCTGTGTTGTGTGCAGTCTGTGGCTAGTTTGCATTGTTGTCTGCCATTGTAGTGTTGGGCAGCGGCAGCTGGATGTGAACAGCGCGTAGCGTTGCGCAGTTGGAGGTGAGCCGCCAGCAGTGGTGGATGTGGGGAGAGAGATGGCGGAGTTTTGTAATTTGTCATGAACTGCTATATATATTATGACTATTAAGGTAAATACATTGTTTGTTCTCTACTAAAATCTTTCATTTGATAACTATCCCTATCAGTAGTTAGTGCCTTCCGTAGTTTGAATCTTTTATTTAGCTGGCAGTAGTGGCGCTCGCTGTATTGCAGTAGTTCCAGTAACGAAGATTTTTGTGAGGTAAGTGATTTCTGAAAGGTATAGGTTAAAGTTAGTCAGGGTCATTCTTTTGCAGGGATCTTTGATAGTCAGATTGCGTTGCGCTAAAAACATTGTGTGTCAGTTTAAGCAGAGTCTTGTACAATTGTTCTAAGGGGACGTTTCATTGGTAATGATGCTTCCCGTATGCCATGAAAATTGCGAACATCATAGAATGAAGCCGAGCGACTGTGCAATCTATCATTAAGCGGTATAAGAACAGGCATGCAGTAATAAACAGTGAACGACACGGTCGTCCACAGAAGCTTACAACAAGAGACACCTGAATGCTACTAAGAATCATCAAGAAAAACCCGGAAACGACAGCGTCGGCGCTACCCGCACATGTACATGACCACTTCCGAAAGGACATCACTCCAAGGGCAGTTCGTACCATTCTCAGTCGTTCGGGCTACAGAGCCAGGGTCCCGAGACGAAAGCCCTACATCAGCAAAAAGAACAGGAAGTGGCGGATGGAATTCGTGAGGCAGCATGTATCCAAGACAGCAGACTTCTGGGATACTGTATTGTTTAATGATGAAAGTAAATTTAATATCGTGCACAATGATGGTAGGATCTTGGTCTGGAGAAGACCGAATACAGACCTCGACCGAAACAACATTCAACCTACGGTGAAGGGCTACGTGGGGTTTCCTCTCGTGGGGTTTCCTACAAGGGTGCAGCAGGTAGCGAAGCTGTCCCGAGCAACCGGTTCCCTAACGAGGTGCCGGCGGAAGTGGCCGAGCGGTTCTAGGCGCTACAGTCTGGAACCGCGCGACCGCTACGGTCGCAGGTTCGAATCCTGCCTCGGGCATGGATGTGTATGATGTCCTTAGGTTAGTTAGGTTTAAGTAGTTCTAAGTTCTAGGGGACTGATGACCTCAGAAGTTAAGTCGCATAGTGCTCAGAGCCATTTGAACCATTTTGAACCCTAACGAGGTGTTTGCAAATTGAGCCTCCCCCACTGCTTGCCGGCCGGAGTGGCCGAGCGGCTCTAGGCGCTACAGTCTGGAGCCGCGCGTCCGCTACTGTTGCAGGTTCGAATCCTGCCTCGGGCATGGATATGTTTGATGTCCTTAGGTTAGTTAGGTTTAAGTAGTTCTAAGTTCTAGGGGACTGATGACCCCAGAATTTAAGTCTCTTAGTGCTCAGAGCCATTTCTTCCCCCACTGCTTGTCTACTCCAGTCGCTCACCCTCAGTGCAGGTGTTGTCACCGTTTCTCAGACAGTGTCGTCGTCGATAGCTTTCGTTCCGTGCATTTTCCTATACAGGGTTATTACAAATGATTGAAGCGATTTCACAGCTCTACAATAACTTTATTATTTGAGATATTTTCAAAATGCTTTGCACACACATACAAAAACTCAAAAAGTTTTTTTAGGCATTCACAAATGTTCGATATGTGCCTTTAGTGATTCGGCAGACATCAAGCCGATAATAGAGTTCCTCCCACACTCGGCGCAGCATGTCCCCGTCAATGAGTTCGAAAGCATCGTTGAAGCGAGCTCGCAGTTCTGGCACGTTTCTTGGTAGAGGAGGTTTAAACACTGAATCTTTCACATAATCCCACAGAAAGAAATCGCATGGGGTTAAGTCGGGAGAGCGTGGAAGCCATGACATGAATTGCTGATCATGATCTCCACCACGACCGATCCATCGGTTTTCCAATCTCCTGTTTAAGAAATGCCGAACATCATGATGGAAGTGCGGTGGAGCACCATCCTGTTGAAAGATGAAGTCGGCGCTGTCGGTCTCCAGTTGTGGCATGAGCCAATTTTCCGCGGGCTACGCGCGAAACCTGCCCGCACGAGTTCAACCGTTTCTTCGCTCACTGCAGGCCGACCCGTTGATTTCCCCTTACAGAGGCATCCAGAAGCTTTAAACTGCGCATACCATCGCCGAATGGAGTTAGCAGTTGGTGGATCTTTGTTGAACTTCGTCCTGAAGTGTCGTTGCACTGTTATGACTGACTGATATGAGTGCATTTCAAGCACGACATACGCTTTCTCGGCTCCTGTCGCCATTTTGTCTCACTGCGCTCTCGAGCGCTCTGACGGCAGAAACCTGAAGTGCGGCTTCAGCCGAACAAAACTTTATGAGTTTTTCTATGTATCTGTAGTGTGTCGTGACCATATGTCAATGAAAGGAGCTACAGTGAATTTATGAAATCGCTTCAATCATTTGTAATAGCCCTGTACTTCTGTTCTATGCAGTGTACACGATGGAAGTGATAACAAGAACGAAACGGAGTCCGTGTCTTATGAAGGATGGTCACCGCTACAGTATTTATGGGAAAAATGAAGAATATACGAACTGGATGTGCGTCAATTGTGAATGGAGTAGGTGCAAAGGCCGTTTAAAAATGGCAAATGGTGCATTCGTTGCTCAACAGCAACATTCTTGTCCACCTGACAAAACAGATGTGGAGATAAAGAAAAGACTACACAATTGCAGAAAAAGAGTTCGTGAAGAAAAGGCAGTGCCTATAGCCCAAATTTTTAAGCAGGAATTTCAAGACTTGAAAGATAAAGGATTAGAATTCGTGTCATATATTCCGAATTATGACAGCTCCAAGACTGAATTGTGTAAGGCGAGAAGAGGAGCTATTGGGACAACCCAGAACCCTGGCTCTAGTTCGGAAATTCACCTTAGCGAAGACCTTTTGAAATTAACGGAAGGTAATAGTTTTTTGAAGATTGATGATGGCTCCGTTCCAGGCAAGAGCCATCTAGTATTTGCTTGTGAAGAAGCAGATAAAATCATTTGTGACAATGGAACTGTGCTTATGGATGGGACATTTGACAGCAGTTCGAAACAGTTCAAACAATAGTACACAATCCATGTCGACATCGGAACTACAGATGAGGCAACTAAGATACTTCCTGTTTTATTTGCTTTGCTGTCAGACAAAAGTCAAAATTCATACGAAAGACTTTTTTCTGGATCGAAATCTAAGATGGAAATGGCTACAATTAAAGCAATTAAGTCAGTGTTCCCTGAAACACAACTTTCCGGTTGTAATTTCCACTTTAACCAGTGTCTGTGGAAGAAGATGCAGGAACTGGGATTAGCGGAAGACTACAGGGAAAGGGAGGAAGTCCGATTGTTTTGCCGCATGTGTGCTGCAGTGGCACATGTTCCACTTAACACTGTCGATGAAGTGTGGATTTTAATAATGGAACAAATGCCCAGTGGAGAGAAGATCACAGCATTTGCAGGCTATATGATTGATCAGTGGATGGAAAATCCTAATATACCTATTGAAATGTGGAATGTTTTTAACCAACGACACAGAACGACGAATGCTGTCGAAGGTTGGCATACAAAACTGAGCTCCTCAATAAATGAGAAACATCCAAATGTGTACTTTCTGATTCAAAAGCTGAAGGAGGAGACAGTGAATGCTATTATTGAAATTAAAAAAGATTCCATTGGTCTACCTCTTCAAAAAAGAAAGAAAAGGGACATAAATCTCGACAAAAGATTAAAAGACATTATGAAAACATATGAAGACTCTGGAGATTTAAAAAGGTGTTTAAAATCTCTAGCCTTTTTACAAAAAATTGAATAAGAAATTACGATTGATAAGAAAACAACAAAAATAAACAACAATAACAACAAAAACAACAAGAAAAATAAAAAAATACGATGAAAAAACGAAAAAATTTAAACATGCCCAGTCCTAAGCCTGGATAAAATGTGAAGGGATGTTCTAATTTTCATGTCAGTAGGAAAGTTCACGGTTACAATATTTATATGTAGTCGGAAACACGAGCGTCACCACGTAGGGGGTCTAGAAATTCAGGAAGTTGGATGATAAAAAATTTATCGTGATGTTCTGTGTGAAAAATTCTGGGATTTGCTGTGGGCCTTAAAAATATTGTTGTTTCAAAACGGTATGTGTAAATACAGCACACAGTACCAGAATCAATAATTTCGCAAAATTAACTTGCCGATTCTGGAGTTCCGTCGTATATGTCACACGAAACTAATTATTTGTATTTGGCGGATCTCATTCACAAAAGTACGCTCTTAACGGTATTTCTAAAGTTCTAATACAAAATCTGCTATTTATTGAATTTTTAACTCAACATAACTGAAATTTTACTTGGTAAATTTCTTACATAACATGGTCACTCGTCCTGTGAAGCTTCCAGAATTTTTGGTGAGGAAGGCGGAATGAGAACTCAGACAGCTGGTTGCCCATTTTCCTGTCAGAGTCTTTTAAACACGGTCATATTTGCCTTTATTGTGCTCCAACAGGAGAATTTTCAACTGAGTATTATGTAGTTCATTTTATAAAGATGACATTCCAACTAGATGAACTTTCGTGGAGTCATCTATATTAAGCAGCGAATTTTATCATCTGTAGACATCAAGAACAACACTCTAGTCATCGAGACTTTATACGCCGCATCTAACCATAGGAAAAATTCTGTAATTTCTTTCAGATGAACACGACCATTGTCGCTTCAATCTTTATCTAATTACTAATGGTAAACACGGCGTTGCGTTTATTCATCCCAGTTCTATGTCAGTTCATCCCCTCTTCCCTCATCTCTCCTGTCCATTTAGTCCTATCTCGTCTCTCCATCCACCTCCTCCTTCCGCCCATCCGTCTCTCTTTCCATCTCCTCCATCTGCCCCCCCCCCCTCTCTCACAACACTTCCTCCTCCTCTCCATCCTCCTCTCCCTCTCCATTCATCTTCACGTCTCTGTCCACCTACACCTCCGCTTTTTCTGATAGTACATCAAATTCACAATAACACAACTAATTTATGTATATATTACAGTGTTCCATTAGTCATTCACCACCTTCCCCCTTTCTCTGTTTACATGCTGCTCCATCTTGCTTTTAATCTGCTTCTCTCACTTCTCTGGATGCACCTCCTCCCCCCTCCCCGCCATCACGTTTACCTCTGTCCGTATATTTCCTCCTCCGCCTCCGTTATGCCATCTCATCTTTCCCCATCTATGAAAAAAATACGTATATCTGCCAACTTTCATGCTTATTGACGAAACGATGTTGAATTTATTTAAAGGCAGGACAACCCTCCGCCATCCAGCATACGTTTTCTTGTATAAATGCCTTCACCACGAAAACATACATACATGAGCCAGCTCCCAAGCTGATCAGTCAAACGGTGTGTATGTTTTAGGGTACCCTCCGCCATACACAGTATGAAATTTCACGTAGATGGTGAGGTTCCCCTTGTTTTAAAGATCAAATTTTCATTAAGATCGGGGCAGCACTGTGGCTTTTGTTGAAATCCGTAAGTGAAGTACCCTCCACCATGCACTGAACGAAGTTTTATGTAGACAGTGACCTTTCTCTTGGTTTGGGAAACAGGGATTCATTTTTATACACCCTGCTCGCTCTACGCCGACTTAGTTGCGAAACATAAATAATAAGGGGCAACATAGCAAATAAATAATAGCAACGAGATTACGAGAGCAGTCACTTTCAGTGTTACGTAAAATAACGTTATACCTTGTAAATTATCACGACACAAAATGAAGATAATAAGCAATGTGGTACTTCCTTCCGTTTGCGTTTGAAACTCTCGGAGAACTCCTGTGTGGTGAGGAGGGGAGGGAGGGGGCAGCAAGGGGAGCCTCGATTTGTTTTGCCGGCCCGGGTCTCTGACAGGTTTAGTGCGCCACTGTTGGCAGGAAACCCCACGGTAGGAAACCCCACGACACCCGGTGAAGCACGGAGGTGGTGGAGTGATGGTATGGGGCTGTATGTCAGCCTCTGGTGTCGGAAAATTAGTGTTTGTGGAAGCTACCATGGACAGATTTCTGTATATGAACATTCTCAACAACTTACAACAGAGTGTTGACGCCTTGGGTCTTCCTAGAAATTATTACTTCCAACAGGACAATGATCCCAAACATATGGCGCAAATTGTCCGGCTGTGGTTGCTCTACAACACTCCACACACTCTTAAAACACCAGCTGAGTCCGGACCTGAGTCCCATCGATCACTTGTGGAGTGAGCTGGAAACACGAGTGAGAAAACACGACATCCGTATTAGGACCTCTTTGAAAGAGGCTCTCCTTTGAGAATGGGAAGTTATCACATCGGAATTGGTCCATTCCATGCCACGGAGGTTGCGAGAAGTAATACATCGGAAGGGTATGCATACGACGTATTAAACATATTTAGGCTTTGTTAGAAGTGTCATTTTCTGTTGGTGTATGAATACTTAATTCCCAGCGCAGAAGAGAACTTGGCAGACGTTTTTGTATTTTGTTTTGTAAAGGCTTGTTCATTCTCGTTCTGTATACCAGCATAGCTGCATTGGCGACTGGCCAATGTGTATAATGCATATCCAATTAGTGTTTTTGGTTTCGTATTGTCAATAAAGGCAGTTTACTTTTCAACGCTCTAGTGTATGAATACTTATTTCCATTACTGTACGTTCCAGATAAACTGGGAGCACATTTCACAGATTTCTGGTTGGGTGCTAATTTCATATATCCATTCAACACTGCACTTTTATCCCATCAACATACTCGTATATGAATGCCACTTGACTAAGGGTAGGCGGAAGGACTTGCGAGGCATATATTTTAATTTGCTTTCTGACACAAACTTTGAATTTGTGGCATCGTCTTATTAGCGATCTTCTCGGATTCTTCGGTCGACGGACGGTGCTTGTTTCTCTGACGTTTCGGCAACACGAGTCACTGTCACTGCCAGAAATTCACTCGCAATTACTTGCGATTCTCGAATTATAAGTTCTCCGTAGACAACAGTACATCTAGGGCTGCATCTACATCAACACTCTGCTATTGGCACTGAAGTGCCTAGCAGAGAGTTCACCAAATCACATTCACTCTGTTTCTCTACTGTTCCACTCTCGAACACCACACGAGAAAAACGAACAATTGAAACAATCCACGTCAGCTTTGGTTTCCCTTGTTTTATTACAATGATCATTTCTCCCTATGTAGGTGGGTGTCAACAAAATGTTTTCGCATTCGGAGGACAACGTTGCAGACTGAAATTTCGCGAAAAGATCTCGCCGCAATGAAAACCGCCTTTGTTTTAGTGGTTGCCATCCAACTCGCGTACCATATTCGTGACACTATCTCCTCTTTTCCGCGATAATACAAAACGAGCTGCCATTTTTTGAAGTTTTCCGAGGTCTTCCGCCAATCCTTTCTGGCGAGGACCCCATGCCAGACAGCAACTCTAGCAGAGAACGGACAAGGGTAGTGTTGCATGCTCTAAATGTTCTGCCCATGGACGTAAAATAAGGGGAGTTGTCATGACGTCACAAACTTGAAGCCGACGTCCACCGTGTTAGTAGCCCACCGCCGCGCGGGATTAGCCGAGTGGTCTGGGACGCTGCAGTCATGGACTGTGCTGCTGGTCCCGGCGGAGGTTCGAGTCCTCCCTCGGGCATGGGTGTGTGCCTTTGTCCTCAGGATGATTTAGGTTAAGTAGTGTGTAAGATTAGGGACTGATGACCTTAGCAGTTAAGTCCCATAAGATTTCACGCATTTTTGAGTAGCCCCAAAAATTAGCATTTGGTAGAAGTGTTTTGATATTAAAAATGTCACTTTGCCTCATTTACAGGTGCACTAGCTGTTCTCATTATAGGCTGAAGTGCAAAGGAATCACATTTTATTCTTAAGTGGAGTCGTCCAAGCGATATTTTCTTTTATATACATGAATTTTAGTTGCACTGGTTACTTTTACTGTAGTTATTTTATTTCTGTAACATGACTTTAGATTTATAAATACAACCCGAAGAGCGCTCTGGGCGAACGCTGTGAGAAGGAAATACCGCAGACCCTCCAGGCATAGCAAAATCTCACTATGCATACACCGAACATCAGTATCGTTTGTTCGTATTAATGAAAATTATTTATTACAAAAGCAGCTTTGGCACATTACACACTTCTTGTATTTTCGATACTTGTAACGAAAACAAAGTTACATTAACGAGGCTAAATTAGTTGATCAATGCGCCTTTAACACGAGAAAAATGTCTGAAAATGCCTTCCTTACACGAGGTTATCCACGAAAGCAGTGTAATATTTACTATTTAAAACAACTGTTGCATGGACACGACAGAAAGTAAGAGCAAGAAACAATTGTAAACAACAATCTGCTAATGTTTAGTAGCTACTAACACAGCGGCGCCGGCTTCAAAACAATATATCGCGTAACTTCAAATGTTGAAATGTGTGTGAAATGTTAAGGGACTTAACTGCTAAGGTCATCAGTCCCTAAGCTTACACACTACTTAACCTAAATTACCCTAGGGACAAACACACACACCCATGCCCGAGGGAGGACTCGAACCTCCGCCGAGACCAGCCGCACAGTCCATGACTGCAGCGCCTGAGACCGCTCGGCTAATCCCGCGCGGATATCGCGTAAGTCTGTAGCATCACCTTCTCTTATTTTATGTTTTAAACTTTTGTTTTTCTGGGGCTCCACTGCCTCAAAGCGGTTTGAGAATGAAAACTTGGTCCAAGTAGGCTGTATTCTTTTTATCACGTGTTCGTTTGATCAGTATCAGCCTTCGATAATTTTCAAGCACTTCTCTTAAGCTTACAGCTTCATTTTGCACTATAATACATCGTTTTTCCATACGTTTAATAAACACAGCAGATACACATAATAAGGACTTCAGTCATCAACAACAAATTCTGCATCACTATTTACAACAGCCTGCGAATGCTAACTTTTCGATTTCACTACTGTCGAAATTATGTTGTTTTGAGGCGAAGAACTCGTCGAGCTATGTTCGCAGCGCATTTTCACCGGGAAAGGAAGTTCCTTGAAGGTTGTTGCATAGACAGCGGAAAAGGTGAAAATCTGAGGATGCAAGATCAGGTGAATAAGTTAAGTGCGGTGTGACTCCCCAACCCAACTCCTATACAGTGTTTTTTATCAGTCGTAGCAGAATGCGGACGGGCGTTATCGTGTAGTACCATCACTACACGCAGTTTGGCTTTTCGTTGTTCTTGGACTGCGTCTGCAAGACATCTCAGTTGTTGATAATAAATGTCAGCGGGAAGCAATACGTAGTACACCAGACTGTCACTGTTCCATCAGATGCATAACACTATCTTTTGTGGATTAGAGTAGGGCTTTGTACGAGAAGTTACTGCTTTGTTTGAGTTTAACCATTCCTTTCTACTCTGTATGTTAGTATGTTGTTGTTGTGGTCTTCAGTCCTGAGACTGATTTGATGCAGCTCTCCATTCTACTCTATCCTGTGCAGGCTTCTTCATCTCCCAGTACCTACTGCAACCTACATCCTTCTGAATCTGTTTAGTGTATTCATCTCTTGGTCTTCCTCTACGATTTTTACCCTCTGCGCCGCCCTCCAGTATTAATTGGTGATGGCCTCAGAATATGTCCTACCAACCGATCCCTTCTTCTAGTCAAGCTGTGCCACAAACTCCTCTTCTCCCCAGTTCTATTCAATACCTCCTCATTAGTTACGTGATCTACCCATGTCATCTTCAGCATTCTTCTGTAGCACCACATTTCGAAAGCTTCTATTCGCTTTTTGTCTAAACTATTTATCGTCCACGTTTCACTTCCATACATGGCTACACTCCATACAAATACTTTCAGAAAAGACTTCCTGACACTTAAATCTATACTCGATGTTAACAAATTTCTCTTCTTCAGGAAACCTTTCCTTGCCATTGCCAGTCTACATTTTATATCCTCTCTACGTCGACCATCATCATTTATTTTGCTCCCCAAATAGCGAAACTCTTGTACTACTTTATGCGTGTCATTTCCTAACCTAATACCCTCAGCATCACCCGATCTAATTCGACTACATTACATTATCCTCGTTTTGCTTTTGTTGATGTTCATCTTATATCCTCCGTTCAAGACACTGTCCATTCCGTTCAGCTGCTCTTCCAGATCCTTTGCTGTCTCTGACAGAATTACAATGTCATCGGCGAACCTCAAAGTTTTTATTTCTTCTCCAACGATTTTAATTCCTTCTCCGAATTTTTGTTTTGTATGCTTTACTGCTTGCTCAATATACAGATTGAATAACATCGAGGATAGGCTACAACCCTGTCTCACTCCCTTCCCAACCACAGCTTCCCTTTCATGCCCCTCGACTCTTATAACTGCCATCTGCTTTCTGTGCAAATTGTAAATAGCTTTTCGCTCCCTGTATTTTGCCCCTGCCACCTTTGAAAGAGAGTATTCCAGTCACAAAAGCTTTCTCTAAGTCTACAAATGGTAGAAACGTAGGTTTGCCTTTCCTTAATCTATTTTCTAAGATAGTAGGGTCAGTATTGCCTCACGTGTTCCTACATTTCTACGGAATCCAAACTGATGGTCCTGGAGGTCGGATTCTACTAGTTTTTCCATTCGTTAGTATAAAGTATGTTAGTATAAAGACACCATTTCTCGTCACCAGTGACGGTACAGGATAGGGGGGGGGGGGGGGGGGTGCTGTTCACGAGCCAATTTATGACGAGTGTGCAGGGATTCACAAATGGCCACCCGCTGATTTTTGTGGTTTTGACTTAGAGCATGCGGTACCCATATAGCCGATTTTTAGCCTTCCCCAGTGCATTCAAATGCCGCACATCTGCCACTTCTCGAGTACACTGACTTGTATCGTTGTCGATTAATGCATTTCAACGATCTACATCAAACACTGATCGTCTTTCTGAACGTGAGGTCACTAAAGTCAAAACGATCTTTTCTGAAACGAGAAAACTACTTTCTCGCCATGTTCTGTCCAATGGCATTATCCCCACACACTGCGCAAATGTTTCTGGCGGCCTCCGCTGCTGCCACCCCTCTGTTGACTGAGACAGAAGAATATGTCGGAAACGTTCCGATTTCTACACTTGGCTTTCCATTTTCTAGCGTCCACAGCTCCACTCATTATCTCCAGAGGACAGTGTGTGAACTCAAATAGCAACAGTGAACTACATATCAAAAAATGATAATCAATCAACAAACCCATAGCAACCGGAATACCAATATGCAAAACAAAAACGCTACAAACTTACGCACCAACCCAATACCCCCATGGTTCTGCCAATAAAACGCAGTCTTTGCTGTGGCTTCTCCGCAACGTTAACTATGTGATCATTCCAGTTTAAGTGTGTCTCAGATTATAATCTGATAGTACTGCTCCGATAAGCTGCTTCTACGCAGTGCCGACCTGAACAGCCCTACCTTTCTAGTTCAGTACGTCCCGCACAGAACCTTCGTTCTTGTACATAAAAAAATACGTCCATAACAAAGTCTGGCGCGAGTCTAAAGCTTCATTGTTCTCTCTCTCACTGACTCACATTCGCATTTAAGATTGATGATCTTAGAGTTACGTATCCTCAACGTGTGGTTCCACTTTACTCACAAAGCTACTACTGGAAGATATTCTGAAATTCACACTCGAATTACACTGCGTTACAATTTAAGATAACATATTTTAGATCTAAACCTGAAATAAAGGTGATTAAATTTTCAGTTAGGCTGAACTTAAGAAATCCATTGTCCTATGGACTTAGAAGACACGCGCTTAGCCAGAGATCTTACCACTTCCGACGCTCGCCGCGGACAGACTGCCTTGGCCCCTACCGAGGGTGCTTAACAGATACAAACGGAAGTGACCAGAGAGGCAGCTTCCTATACCAACATGGCAAGGGACGGACAGGACCATACTAAGAATAGAAACCTCTCTACTTTTAGGAAGCATAGCTACCTGTTCCGACGTTGTTCCTACTGTTCTCTAGCAGACAGGCTTGTCTGCTACCATCAAGCATGCAACTAGAAATACATTTGCTCATTCATCCTTTCACAGAGAAGGGAAGGGGGATGACAGTATCTTATCATATACAGTATATAAAAGCAAGCGTATGTAGGTTCCATATGAGACTGTGTGACATGAATTACACATCAACTGTGTTTTAAAGTGTAGTGCTGTGACAGATCGTTCTTGATTATGTGTAAAAGTAACACTTTCCACTGCTCAGTCTCCTCCCAGATAGAAACACCACAGTAAATTTAGAAGAGGAATTTACGCCGTAAATGAACACAGATTTAAGAAATTAACGTGAAAGGAATCCAACAGAGACCTTTCAACCTGTCCTGGTGGTTAGTTTATGTAACGGCAGTGTACGTTTCCTCGCCTTGCCGCTGCTGTCCGGTAAGGCGTGTAGTTTTGACAGGTTTCTTGATGGTAGGCCGGTTGCTGACTGATTCTTCCACTCTGGCGGTAGTGATTCCTTTCTCGTTCCGGACGCTCTAAGCACAGTTTTCCTGGGACGTAGTGCAGGCCGCCGGTTCCGGTTTTGGCGTATTGTTCCATCGTTGCATTTGGTTTATCGGATGTCAAGTAGCTTCAGCAAGATTATCATTAGTCATTCGTTAGACTACCACTAGTCTGAGTTACCATCTTGTGAACTGAATGCAACTCTTAGCTGCCTATCTCATCGCTCGCGAAAGTTTTAGTTGCCGGACCTTCTCAGAGGCTGATTCCTGGAGCACCGTCTGGACCAGTTGCTTGTTTTTTTAACTAACTTTACTATTGTATTTGCTGTTGTTCAGCAGGTTTCAGAATTTTTTAATATCGTTACCGTTCCTGGCGTGTAAGGCCTTCAGCCGTGATTGTGGTCATTTGCCTTAAAATTCTAATTTGGTATTTGTATTTTAGTAGTAAGCCTTAGAACCTCATTTACTGCCATTCCTGGCGTCTGATACCTTCTGCTGTGTTTGTGGCGACTTGCCTTAATATTTCAAAACCTCTAAACTGTAAATTGCAGCGAGTCCTTAAACAATTCTTAATTTATTGCCATTCCTCGCGTGTAAGGCCTTTTGCCCAGACCACAATGGCTTGCTTTTAAAACATTATCTGTTGTATCCGTATTGAATGGCGATTTGATAAATTGTAACTCACTGAAAAAAACTATTATTTATACAGTTGTTTATTCCTTTATTGCCGCGCGGGATTAGCCGAGCGGTCTGGGGCGCTGCAGTCATGGACTGCGCGGCTGGTCCCAGCGGCGGTTCGAGTCCTCCCACGGGCATGGGTATGTGTGTTTGTCCTTAGGATAATTTAGGTTCAGTAGTGTGTAAGCTTAGGGACTGATGACCTTAGCAGTTAAGTCGCATAAGATTTCACACACATTTGAACATTTTATTCCTTTATTAATAACGTGTGGTATTTTTTATTTATTGTTGAGTCTGGAATCACTAATTTAAAATAAATTCGTGTAACTGTAAAAGGCAACCTATAGTAACTGATTACGGCTCCATCCACAATTGTAACCGAATCCTGCTCTCCCTTGACTAGCACGTCACAATACCGTCTACAGAAATTGTTTCAGGCGCATACATCTGATTCTAATAACAAGCACGTTTTGGTTCCTTAAACACTACCTTCACATTTTTTCTACAAGACCTCTCTGGGCGGACTTGTATTTCGACCTTAGCGCACGGCGTTTGATGTGACAAGTCGACACGCGAGGTTCGAGCACGGAGCAACCGCCAGTGCATTCTGTGGAGTGGTGGCGAGCCGCGTACTCGCCGAGTAGACTTCCGCCTCCCAGTCCCGAAATAACAGCACAACAGCAGACGCCGTGCACCGGGCGCTGCGCCGCTGTTTGTATGCAGCGGCTGCAAACAGCTTCTGCGGTACTTAACGCGAGTACCGTTCCCTTGACAGGCCTATCTCTCCTGCAGGAATTCATAACCAGTATTTCGCTCTGCTGGTGTCGTTGGGAATGTTTAAGGGGCTCCGGAACGCCCTATACTTGCAATGTTAAAATAACGCTTACAAATTACATCTTTCCTCACAAAGTATTTGAGGTAGGAAGTTGAACTTTTTACAGATTATTTATTGGAATATGGGCTACAACTTAACACGGGGATTTTACAAAATTTTAGTTCAGTTATTAAAGATGATTTTTTTTCCAATTGCAATGAAAATTCACAACTTTTTTTGCAATTTTTTATTTATGTATTCAAAAATATACAGTTTTTTGGAAAAAGGCTGTGTTAAATTATGCAGAAGGTACTGTGTAACATTTACTGAAAGTTTGAAACAAATATGTTTGGAAGATCCTTAGAAAACATGTAATTAGTATGAGAAAATAAAAGTTTTGGGAATCGAGCGACAAAGATTGGATTAACTTTTTAGTGCATTCCAGGTCCATAGGATGGATTATCTTCATCCTCTGCAAACTCCTCCTCCAGCTTCCTCTTGTTCCTCCTCCTGTTTACTCTTGCTTGTATTTCTAGACTCTTTACAGCCCTGTCTGCAGCCCGAAGGCGTTCCTTGTCTAAAGCAAGCATCGCTCGTACCATGTTAGAACCTATCTTCATTCCCATATTTCTAAATACCTTGCACCTTACAATGTTGCCATCATTGACAGTCGCAACAGCATCATACACACCAAAGTGAAGTGTTTCTATTCCAACAAATACAGTCTTGGCGATTCTCGACCATAGAACACTATTTACACTTTCATTGGAGTTTTGACTTTTTCTGTGAATACACTTTTTCAACAGTTCAGGTGCTGCTAAGTCTCTGAAAATAGGTTTTATCACCTCCATTATTGCATGAGGCAGACTATGCTTATGATTGTACACTTCACCAGTTAGCAATCCTTTGTTATATTTACACCAACTGTCTTCTTCTTTGGGACACAAGCTATGTTGGGGATTTTCATCGGTTGAAGAAGTATGAAAAAAAAAAGAGCCCAAACAGCCTTCTTAATTTCGTCGACACTTTGGATTTCTAATTTCTAATAACTTTACTTTTACTCGTTATTATACTTCAACAAAACAGAGACTCAAGAAACAGAATTAATTACGAATATTTTCGAGATAACGACAGAGTAAATAAACATGAAACAATCGACAATCACACCAGCGATATATATTGAACCATCACAGGTTAGCCACAACACATACTTTATCTCACATCACTAAAATGTACCTGATGAACACGGACGTTAATAATAACACCATTTGACAGCAGTTTAACAGAGCCACAGTGGGTCACGCCCATGTAGAACACACTTCAAAAAAAATTTAAAAATAGTTGTAGTCTTCGGAATTGAATAAATTATATATCTATTAAAAGGTAATAGTCTGCAGATTCAGAAAACGCAAAAAAGTAAAAATTGAACTTTTCATGATTTTGAGCCTTTCCGGAGCCCCTTAATAAAGTAGCAATGTCGTGTTACCTTCCCGTGGATGTACCTCTGGGATGAAAACTTATAGCCTATTCGTCATTAAATACTTCCACCGCGTATGCCCTTGTGGCTCATTGACATATACATCTACACGGATACTTTTCAATTCACACTTAAGTGCCTGGCAGAGGGTTCATCGAACCACCTTCACAATAATTTATGTTAAAAAAATGACGAAATTCCTCCAGCTGTATTAAGGTGTTTGTTTTATTGGCAACGAGTTTCGATGTTGTTACAACGTTAGGCGTTAGTCTAGAACCGCGCGATCGCTACGGTTCGAACCCTGCCTCGGGCATGGATGTGTGTGACGTCCTTAGGTTAGTTAGGTTTAAGTAGTTCTAAGTTCTAGGGGACTGATGACCTCTGCAGTTAAGTCCTATAGTGCTCAGAGCCATTTGAACCATTTTTGAGATAGGTGTCTTCCATGCGGAAGGCAGATAGTAACAACAAGTATGGGCATGACGTTGTAACAACATCGACACTAGCTGCCAATAAAACCAACATCTTAATACAGCTGGAGGAATTTCGTCATTTTTTAACATATATATACTAACTGACGACCCAAGTCGTCCGTTTCAATTATGGATATACGAAAATTCACATTAATTATCTATTATTCCACTGACCAACAGCGCGCGGAAAAACGAACACCTATATCTTTTCCGTGCTCTGATTTCCCTTATTTTATGATGATGTATCGTTTCTCCCTATACAGATCGGCGTCCACAAAATGTTTTCGAGGGGAAAGTTGGTGATTGAAATTTCGTTAGAAGATCCCGCCGCAACGAGAAACGCCTTTGTTTTTATCCTGTATCATCTCCCCTGTTACTCGATAATACAAAAGGTGCCGCTCTTCTCTGAACCTTCTCGGTGTACTCCGTTAATACTGTCTGCTAAGAATCCCACACTGCGCAGCAGTACTCCAAAAGAGAACGGACAAGCTTATTGTAGGCAATTCTTTAGTAGATCTGTTGCATTTTCTAAGTATTCTGCCAATAAAAGACAGTCTTCGGTTCTCATGCCCCACAACATTTTCTTTGCGTTCTTTCCAGTTTAAGTTATTCTTAACTGTAATTCCTAAGTACTTGGTTGAATTTACAGTCTTTATACAGTACTTGATTGAGTCTGCAGCCCGTTGCTGCCTCTGGATCACGGAGTCCCGGGTTCGACTGCCGGACGGGTAGGGGATTTTCTGTACCCGTGGACTGGGTGTTTGTGTTGTTCTCATCGCTTCATCATCATCATTATCATTCGCGACAGTGGCTAGATTGGAATGTGTAAAAACTCGGACTTTGTACGGGCGCAGATGAAGGCCCCCAGAAACCAAACATCATGCATCATATTTGATTCATTTATGGTGTAACTCAAGCTTAAAAGAATCTTTTTACAACTCATGTGCATGATCTCATACTTTTCATTGTTTAGGACCCTAAAAATTTAGGAACCTACAAATTTTTCATCAAACCGATATCTT
Organism: Schistocerca cancellata; assembly: GCF_023864275.1. Classification (NCBI taxonomy): domain Eukaryota; kingdom Metazoa; phylum Arthropoda; class Insecta; order Orthoptera; family Acrididae; genus Schistocerca; species Schistocerca cancellata. Next base: position 774,946,649 of record NC_064630.1, on the reverse strand, counting down.
TTCTAAATCGTTTTGCAATTTGTTTTAATCTTCTGATGGCTTTACTAGACGGTAAACGACAGCGTCTTCTGGGAACAGCCTAAGACTGCTGATCAGACAGGCTCCTAAATCGTTTATATAGATAAGGAGCAGCAGGGGGCCTGTAACACATCATTGGGGAACGCCTGAAATCACTTCTGGTTTACTTGATGACTGTTCGTAAATTACTACGAAGTATGACGTCTCTGACAGGAAATCACGAAACTAGTCGCAAGACTGAGACGATATTCCATAAGCATGCAAGTTGATTACAAGCCGCCTGCGAGGTGCAGTGTCAAAAGCCTTCTGGAAATCTGTTGTTGTTGTTGTTGTTGTTGTGGTCTTCAGTCCTGAGACTGGTTTGATGCAGCTCTCCATGCTACTCTATCCTCTGCAAGCTTCTTCATCTCCCAGTACCTACTGCAGCCTACATCCTTCTGAATCTGCTTAGTGTATTCATCTCTTGGTCTCCCTCTACGATTTTTACCCTCCACACTGCCCTCCAATACTAAATTGGTGATCCCTTGATGCCTCAGAACATGCCCTACCAACCGATCCCTTCTTCGAGTCATGTTGTGCCACAAACTCCTCTTCTCCCCAATTCCATTCAATACCTCCTCATTAATTATGTCATCTACCCATCTAATCTTCAGCATTCTTCTGTAGCACCACATTTCGAAAGCATCTATTCTCTTCTTGTTCAAACTATTTATCGTCCATGTTTCACTTCCATACATGGATACACTCCATACAAATACTTTCAGAAACGACTTACTGACACTTAAATCTATACTCGATGTTAACAAATTTCTCTTCTTCGGAAACGCTTTCCTTGCCATTGTCAGTTTACATTTTATATCTTCTCTACTTCGACCATCATCATTTATTTTGCTCCCCAAATAGCAAAACTCCTTTACTACTTTAGGTGTCTAATTTCCTAATCTAAGTCCCTCAGCATCACCCTACATAATTCGACTACATTCCATTATCCTCGTTTTGCTTTTGTTGATGTTCATCTTACATCCTCCTTTCAAGACACTGTCCATTCCGTTCAACTGCTCTTCCGAGCACTTTGCTGTCTCTCACAGAATTACAACGTCATCGGCGAACCTCAAAGTTTTTATTTCTTCCCCGTGGATTTTAATACCTACTCCGAAATTTGTTTTGTTTCCCTTACTGCTTGCCCAATATACAGATTGAATAACATCGGGGAGAGGCTACAACCCTGTCTCACCCCCTTCCCAACCACTGCTTCCCTTTCATGTACCTCGACTCATAACTGCCATCTGGATTCTGTACAAATTGTAAATAGTCTTTCGCTCCCTGTATTTTACCCCCGCCGCCTTCAGAATTTAAAACAGAGTATTCTAGTCATCATTTTCAAAAGCTTTCACTAACTCTACAACTGCTAGAAACGTAGGTTTGCCTTTTCTTAATCTATTTCCTAAGACAAATCGTAGGGTCAGTATTGCCTCATGTGTTCCAACATTTCTACGGAATCCAAACTGATCTTCCACAAGTTCGGCTTCTACTAGTTTTTCCATTCGTCTGTAAAGAATTCGCGTTACTATTTTGCAGCCGTGACTTATTAAACTGATAATTCGGTAATTTTCACATCTGTCAACACCTGCTTTCTTTGGGATTGGAATTATTATATTCTTCTTGAAGTCTGAGGGTATTTCACCTGTCTCATACATTTTGCTCACCAGATGGTAGAGTTTTGTCAGGACTCGCTCTCCAAGGCTATCAGTAGTTCTAATCTAAAGTTGTCTACTCCCGGGGCCTTGTTTCGACTCAGGTCTTTCAGCGCTCTGTCAAACTCTTCACGCAGTATCATATCTCCCATTTCATCTTCATCTACATCTATTTCCATAATATTGTCCTCAATTACATCGCCCTTGTATAGACCCTCTATATACTCCTTCCACCTTTCTGCTTTCCCTTCTTTGCTTAGAACTCGGTTTCCATCTGAGCTTTTGATATTCATACAAGTGATTCCCTCTTCTCCAAAGGTCTCTTCAATTTTCCTGTAAGCAGTATCTATCTTACCCCTAGTGAGATAAGCCTCTACATCCTTACATTTGTCCTCTAGCCTTAGCCATTTTGCCCTTTCTGTGTCCCGACACACACTGGAGACTTCCAAGGAGAGGGCAGCAGATTCGGACGCCGGATCATGGTCGGTCATTGCCGCCGTGTTCTCAGCTACGTCAACAAGGAAGAAGCAGAAGTGGGGCCAGCCTACAGCTTCTGGCGGGGCAGCGCAGAAACTACGAGGACAGTGGCTGCTGAGTCGGCTGCTGACACAGCCATCCTGACATAATCGGAACCCTGCAGCTGGCGTACAAGGCCGGCTCGACACAGAATGTTGCGTTGCACTGGAATGCTGGGGCAGTGGCGCGGGACCCTGTGACGCAGACCGAGGTGAACAGAGCACTGTAGCGTAAACGAATAAATCATTTGGAAAGTTCTCACCGAGTTTCAATACGCCACATGTGGCGTCTGATACCACGACATTTGGTGTCAGAATAGCGGACGTCATCTGTCCAGTACAACGTTCGAGCCCACTGCCTGCATTACAGTCACAAGATGTGGTATGTGTTGTCAAAATTGTTCTTTTGAGTGTTGGACGTTTTCTTTCTTTTTTGTTTGTGTTTTGAGTATGGAGTGTAAAAAGCCACACTGTAGATGTTTTGTGTGGGCATAGTATTGTTTTGTTGTCAGAGTAAGTGATAGGGTGTTTGGGGCAGTAAGACTTTTTTTTCGTGGCATTGAATTAATTTTGTATTGGTTTATGATGATCTGAGTATGACGATATGGAGCTGTAGAAAGTCGGGCTATTCTTGTACTTAAATGTTTTGTTTCGGGACTAAGTGGGAACGAAAGCAACACAAGGGGTCAGGATGCATTGGATCTTCTCCACCTACGAGAATTTGGTAGTAGTAGCAAATTGTTTTGAACGAGGAGTGTTTAAGTAAACAAAACGTGTAGAGCTCGAAGGAAGCGGAATTTTGATGAATGGAACTGTGTGTAACATAATAGCACCAACCCTCCATCTGCCAGCATCAATTTCAGGAGTCATGCAATTGAATGTTACGCAGCCACAGCTGTATTGGCCAGAAACCACTTTAGAGTTTTTCCAAGGCAGAATCTGATTTTGTTAAATCAAACTCTGGAGCCAGATCTGTTGAGATCCGTAAACCAGTTCATTTTAGAGCAAGAGGGGCGCATATCAGCTGAACAGCTTGTTCAACATGGCGCTCTGTATAGGGAAAGGCAACGGCAAATAACGATCATTTTGAGCGCCTAGGTGCCAAGGGTCATCGCAGCCTTAACTTTGTTATGCGTTGTTTTCTTTCTGATCGGGTAGAGAGCTAATTCCAAAAGGGAAACCAAGGGTAGTCCAAGTCCCAGTGGATTGGATACCAAGGGCGTGAGACGAGTAGGTAAAGGATTGATCGAGCACTGGTCGTCTAGTTAGGAATTTTTACGTTTTGTTTCATTTCATTTGCTTAGGAGCACTAGACCACGTCTAAGTTTTCTAATAGTAAGTATGCCATAGGTGCCTATCCAAACAAATTTAAGAGTTAGTTAAAGGACGACTCGGAGACCAGGTCTTTCCAAAGAGGCGAATAATGTAGCGGCACCACCGTTTAGGATAGGGAAAGTTACTTTTGTGCAATATTCGGAGCACGAGTTACACCCAGCTGTGGGATGGATTGCGGTAAGTTACGCACACCAGCAGTTGGAAAGGCAAATAGAGGCCACGGGGGCGTAGAACTGCCAGAGAGGGCGCACACAGCAGTTCCCATGGAGCAAGCCACAGGCAGAAGAGGGCCACTGGCCAACCTAAGTGTTATGCATACGTGACACGAAGCGGTGCATTAGCGAAACAGAGGCGCGCAGCTGAGTATAAATACACTCCTGGAAATTGAAATAAGAACACCGTGAATACATTGTCCCAGGAAGGGGAAACTTTATTGACACATTCCTGGGGTCAGATACATCACATGATCACACTGACAGAACCACAGGCACATAGACACAGGCAACAGAGCATGCACAATGTCGGCACTAGTACAGTGTATATCCACCTTTCGCAGCAATGCAGGCTGCTATTCTCCCATGGAGACGATCGTAGAGATGCTGGATGTAGTCCTGTGGAACGGCTTGCCATGCCATTTCCACCTGGCGTCTCAGTTGGACCAGCGTTCGTGCTGGACGTGCAGACCGCGTGAGACGACGCTTCATCCAGTCCCAAACATGCTCAATGGGGGACAGATCCGGAGATCTTGCTGGCCAGGGTAGTTGACTTACACCTTCTAGAGCACGTTGGGTGGCACGGGATACATGCGGACGTGCATTGTCCTGTTGGAACAGCAAGTTCCCTTGCCGGTCTAGGAATGGTAGAACGATGGGTTCGATGACGGTTTGGATGTACCGTGCACTATTCAGTGTCCCCTCGACGATCACCAGTGGTGTACGGCCAGTGTAGGAGATCGCTCCCCACACCATGATGCCGGGTGTTGGCCCTGTGTGCCTCGGTCGTATGCAGTCCTGATTGTGGCGCTCACCTGCACGGCGCCAAACACGCATACGACCATCATTGGCACCAAGGCAGAAGCGACTCTCATCGCTGAAGACGACACGTCTCCATTCGTCCCTCCATTCACGCCTGTCGCGACACCACTGGAGGCGGGCTGCACGATGTTGGGGCGTGAGCGGAAGACGGCCTAACGGTGTGCGGGACCGTAGCCCAGCTTCATGGAGACGGTTGCGAATGGTCCTCGCCGATACCCCAGGAGCAACAGTGTCCCTAATTTGCTGGGAAGTGGCGGTGCGGTCCCCTACGGCACTGCGTAGGATCCTACGGTCTTGGCGTGCATCCGTGCGTCGCTGCGGTCCGGTCCCAGGTCGACGGGCACGTGCACCTTCCGCCGACCACTGGCGACAACATCGATGTACTGTGGAGACCTCACGCCCCACGTGTTGAGCAATTCGGCGGTACGCCCACCCGGCCTCCCGCATGCCCACTATACGCCCTCGCTCAAAGTCCGTCAACTGCACATACGGTTCACGTCCACGCTGTCGCGGCATGCTACCAGTGTTAAAGACTGCGATGGAGCTCCGTATGCCACGGCAAACTGGCTGACACTGACGGCGGCGGTGCACAAATGCTGCGCAGCTAGCGCCATTCGACGGCCAACACCGCGGTTCCTGGTGTGTCCGCTGTGCCGTGCGTGTGATCATTGCTTGTACAGCCCTCTCGCAGTGTGCGGAGCAAGTATGGTGGGTCTGATACACCGGTGTCAATGTGTTCTTTTTTCCATTTCCAGGAGTGTAGATGCCGTTTCTAACGAGGTTCATTGAAGTGTGACAGCTCTCCTGGACAGCAGGGCGTGTTGCACCACCGGCTACATGGCGAGCAGATGGGGCGCCAGCATTCCAATCCACGGCGGGTCACTGGTTCGACCCTCTGAGGCCACCGTGGGGCATTCAAGTGTGGCAGCTCTCCTGTACGGCGAGGTGTGTCACACCACTAGGCTACACGCAGCAACAGATGGGGCGACAGCGCCCCAGTCCAGGGCGGGTCGTTGGTTCGACCCTGTGAGGCCAATGCGGGGTCCACAGCCAGCCAGCGGCGCGCCACTCTTTGGCTCGCTACCGAGGGCAGCTGCCTCGGCTCCCGACACACGCTGGAGTCTTCCAAGGTGAGGGCCGCAGATTCGGATGCCGGATCATGGTCGGTCGTTGCCGCCGTGTTCCCAGCTACGTCAACAAGGAAGAAGCAGAAGTGGGGCCAGCCTACGGCTTCTGGCGGGGCAGCGCAGAAACTACGAGGACAGTGGCTGCTGAGTCGGCTGCTGACACAGCCATCCTGACATAATCGGAACCCTGCAGCTGGCGCACAAGGCCGGCTCGACACAGTGCGTTGCAGTGGAATGCTGAGGCAGTGGCCTGTGACCCTGTGACGCAGAGCGAGGTGAACAGAGCACTGTAGCGTAAACGAATAAATCATTTGGAAAGTTCTCACCGAGTTCCAATACGCCACATGTGGCGTCTCATACCACGACATTTGGTGTCAGAATAGCGGACGCCATCTGTCCGGTACAACGTTCGAGCCCACTGCCTGCATTACAGTCACAAGATGTGGTATGTGTTGTCAAAATTGTTCTTTTGAGTGTTGGACGTTTTCTTTCTTTTTTGTTTGTGTTTTGAGTATGGAGTGTAAAAAGCCACACTGTAGATGTTTTGTGTGGGCATAGTATTGTTTTGTTGTCAGAGTAAGTGATAGGGTGTTTGGGGCAGTAAGACTTTTTTTTCGTGGCATTGAATTAATTTTGTATTGGTTTATGATGATCTGAGTATGACGATATGGAGCTGTAGAAAGTCGGGCTATTCTTGTATTTAAATGTTTTGTTTCGGGACTAACTGGGAACGAAAGCAACACAAGGGGTCAGGATGCATTGGACTTTCTCCACCTACGAGAATTTGGTAGTAGTAGCAAGTTGTTTTGAACGAGGAGTGTTTAAGTAAACAAGACGTGTAGAGGTCTAAGGGAGCGGAATTTTGATGAATGGAACTGTGTGTAACATAATAGCACCAACCTTCCATCTGCCAGCACTAATTTCAGGAGTCATGCAATTGAATGTTACGCAGCCACAGCTGTACTGGCCAGAAACCACTTTAGAGTTTTTCCAAGGCAGAATGTGATTTTGTTAAATCAAACTCTGGAGCCAGATCTGTTGAGATCCGTAAACCAGTTCATTTTAGAGCAAGAGGGGCGCATATCAGCTGAACAGCTTGTTCAACATGGCGCTCTGTATAGGGAAAGACAACGGCAAATAACGATCATTTTGAGCGCCTAGGTGCCAAGGATCATTGCAGCCTTAACTTTGTTATGCGTTGTTTTCTTTCTGATCAGGTAGAGAGCTAATTCCAAAAGGGAAACCAAGGGTACTCCAAGTCCCAATGGATTGGATACCAAGGGCGTGAGACGAGTAGGTAAAGGATTGATCGAGCACTGGTCGTCTAGTAAGGAATTTTTACGTTTTGTTTCATTTCATTTGCTTAGGAGCACTAGACCACGTCTAAGGTCTCTAATAGTAAGTAAGTATGCCATAGGTGCCTATCCAAACAAGTTTAAGAGTTAGTTAAAGGACGACTCGGGGACCAGGTCTTTCCAAAGAGGGGAATAATGTAGCGGCACCACCGTTTAGGATAGGGAAAGTTAGTTTTGTGCAATATTCGGAGCACGAGTTACAGCCAGGTGCGGGCCGGATTGCGGTAAGTTACGCATACCAGCAGTTGCAAAGGCAAACATAGGCCACGGGGGTGTAGAACTGCCAGAGAGGGCGCACACAGCAGTTCCCATGGGGCAAGCCACAGGCAGAAGAGGGCCAGTGGCCAACCTAAGTGTTATACATACGTGACACGAAACGGTGCATTAGCGAAACAGAGGCGTGCAGCTGAGTATAAATAGGTGCCGTTTCTAACGAGGTTCATTGAAGTGTGACAGCTCTCCTGGACAGCAGGGCGTGTTGCACCACCGGCTACATGGCGAGCAGATGGGGCGCCAGCATTCCAATCCACGGCGGGTCACTGGTTAGACCCTCTGAGGCCAACGTGGGGCATTCAAGTGTGGCAGCTCTCCTGGACGGCGAGGTGTGTCACACCACCGTGCTACACGCAGCAAAGGATGGGGCGACAGACCCCAGTCCAGGGCGGGTCGTTGGTTCGAACCTGTGAGGCCAATGTGGGGTCCACAGCCAGCCAGCGGCGCGCCACTCTTTGGCTCGCTACCGTGGGCAGTTGCCTCGCCTCCCGACACACGCTGGAGACTTCCAAGGCGAGGGCCGCAGATTCGGACGCCGGATCGCCGGCGGTCGTTGCCGCTGCGTTCTTAGCTACATCAGTGAGGAAGAAGCAGCAGCAGAGCCACCCTATGGCTCCTGGCGGGGCAGTGCGGAGACAACGAGTACAGTGGCTGCTGAGTTGGCTGCTGGCGCAGCCATCCTGACGTAATCGGAGCTTGCAGCTGGCGTGCAAGACCGGCCTGACACAGCATGTTGCACAGGTCGCTGGGGCACTGGCCTCAGCATTGCCGGACGCTGTGAACAGAGCACTGTAGTGGAAACGAATAAATCATTTGAAAAGCTCGGACAAGATTTAATACGGCACCTCCTGGCAACCATCCATTAGACCATTGAATCTACCTGTAAAATTATACGATTGTTTGGTAGATATGAAGTAATAAACACTGAGATGCATGAAAAACCAGCTTTTCTTTAAACTATCTGGGCTTAGGGAGGGAAAATTATTGGCTAGTTACAGAAAAGCAGTGAAACAAAGGACTTCAGTTATATCCGACTTGCAGGTTCAAATGGCTCTGAGCACTATGGGACTTAACATCTATGGTCATCAGTCCCCTAGAACTTAGAACTACTTAAACCTAACTAACCTAAGGACAGCACACAACACCCAGCGATCACGAGGCAGAGAAAATCCCTGACCCCGTCCGGAATCGAACCCGGGAACCCGGGCGTGGGAAGCGAGAACGCTACCGCACGACTACGAGATGCGGGCCCGACTTGCAGGGTCGAACAGCAATATTGTTACCATGGACCCATTATATAGATGTAACATCAGTGGAGATGGCAACACACAGTCTACGAATAAATGAAAAGCGCTAGTTCGCTTTTCTTCTACAGTATTACTGTTGTTGTGTTTGTGTCAAGCAGTTTTCGCCTTGCAAGACCATCTTCAGACATTTACTGGCTATTGTCGCTGAAGAAGTTACATCCAGATTGAAGTAGAAACATACCATAAACAACGTCTTTGAACTGTTCAACGTTTTACATTTTAAAATTTAGTACTACCACACTCTCAAAGACAGCATTCACTCCTCCATTTTCCTGCATTTATTCATTTCTGTTTTATCTTATTGAAATTGCTTAAGTTCCTCATACATATTGGAGTTACATTGATAAATCTTCCTTTTAATTGGTTTGTGTATCACTGTGCATGTGAAAGGTCTCTGTTGGCTTCCTTTCATGTTAATTTCTGAAATATGTTGCCGTTTACGGCATAAATTCCTCTTCTAAATTTACTGTGGCGTTTCTGACTATCTGGGAGGAGACTGAGTAGTGGAACGTGTTACTTTTACACATAAACAATAACGATCTGTCACACTACTACACTTTAAAACACAGTTTATATGTAATTCATGTCACACAGTCTCATACGGAACCTACATCAGCTTTCTTTTATATACTGTATATCATAAGATACTGTCATCCCCCTTCCCTTCTGTGTGAGAGGATGAATGAGCAAATGTATTTCTAGTTGCATGCTGGATGGTAGCAGACAAGCCTGTCTGCTAGAGAACAGTAGGACCAACGTCAGAACAGGTAGCTACGCTTTCTAAAAGCAAAGAGGTTTCTATCCTTAGTATGGTCCTGTCCATCCCTTGTCATGTTTCATGTTGGTATAGGAAGCTGCCCCTCTGGCCACTTCCGTTTGTATCTGTTAAGCACGCTCAGTAGGGGCCCAGGTCAGTCTGTCCGTGGCGAGCGTCTGAAGTGGTAAGATCTCCGGCTAAGAGCGTGTCAGCTAAGTCTGTAGGCCAATGGATTTCTTAAGTTCAGCCTAACTGAAAATTTAATCACCTTTATTTCAGGTTTAGCTCTAAAATATCTAATGTTATCTTAAATTGCAGCGCAGTGTAATTCTCATGTGAAGTTCAGAATATATTCCGGTAGTTGCTTTGTCACTACTTTCTGAGTAAAGTGGAACCACGTGTTGATCAGTAACTAAGTTCATCAATCTTAAATGCGAATGTGTGTGAGTTTATAACGTCTCGTCTTGACAATATTTTTCAATATAGCAACTTTTCTTTATGTTCAACCCACATGGGGTGTACTTTGTGAAACCAGTACCACTTGCTTATACAATTGTTTGACCCATCAGGTTAATAGTAAGACGATAGTAACCAGTTCGAGGTTTTTCTTTTGTAAATTGCTTTTCGATCTAATTTATTTTAATTATCAAAATTATTGTGGAGTTACACTCTTTGTGTAAACCAAGTTGACCACGTGAATCATGTGGTGTAATCATCAAAGTAGCCCTCAGCTATTCTTTTTGGGAAGATTTCACAAAGAGTTAATATGAATTTAGTATACCAGTGTGTGGTAATTACATGACGGACAGGATTGTGCTTCGAACGTAACTTCTTTGGGTGAAAATTGAATCGGTTGGTAGTGGTTAATTTTCTCTTGCATATGTTTCAACGTTCTTTGTGTGTTGTTTTATGAATGCAGTGTTGTATGCAGTCTCCCAATCTTGGCTCCATATTTGATGTGTTCCGTAAGATTACAATCTCACATTTTCACAATCCTAAATAAGGCACCAGTTTATTTATGAATCAAATTTAATATGCTGAAATTTCAATGATCAATGTTAAAATAAATTTCCAAATATAAACTGATTTATTTCTTTTTATTTAAATTCTCTTTATATATATATATATATATATATATATATATATATATATATATATATATACCAGACTAACATTAATTATAATCTTTTGATAGTCATACGACAACCGGTGATATATATATCACCGGTTGTCGTATGACTATCAAAAGATTGTAATTAATGTTAGTCTGGTTGGGAATTTGGTAAGCTAGACTGGATACCTGGTGAAACAGTTGCGCAGTAATGCAACGTTAACTTCCCCAGACAGCTCACAGCTTTTAAACCGCTTTCATTGTCTATCAGTACCGCTTTCATAGCAAAATCAAAGCAACAACGTTACACATGTTTTGGACCTCCTAAAGTAACCTTTTCAAGTATTGATTTTATTTTACTGGTTTTGTTTATTAATATAAATTGTTATGTACGGTTGCTGTTCCACATTTCAGTTAAAGTTTTTCCTGTTTCCTCCCTTTATATTTATTTACTGTTCAACTTTTTACTTTTTACATGCATTACCACCACACCACCAGAGATTTATTTACTGTACATTTCTACTTCAGTCTAGACGCGTAACTTCTTTTCCAACGCCATTTACGAACTTTGTAACTTCTTTGGTGACAATAGCCAGTAAGTGTCTGAAGATGGCCTTGTAAGCCGAAACCCGGTTAACATAAACACAATAAAAATAATGCTGTAGAACAAAAGCAAACTAGCGGTTCCCATTTAATATTTTGTTGTTCTATCAAGAACAAACAGAAGATTCATTTAGCACAATTTACTAGTTACGAATTAGAAACTGTGGACCCACGAAGCATGGAAGAAACAGCGTATATTCTTGCTGAACTTTACATGAACAACGCTGGGATGGCCGGCCGGTGTGGCCGAGAGGTTCTAGGCGCTTCAGTCTGGAACCGCACGACCGCTACGGTCTCAGGTTCGAATCCTGCCTCGGGCATGGATGTGTGTGACCTCTTTAGGTTAGTTAGGTTTAAGTAGTTCTAAGTTCTAGGGGACTGATGACCTCAAATGTTAAGTCCCATAGTGCTCAGAGCCATTTGAACCCGTGGGATGTTGTTCGATGGCATATCATCGTTACTGAGTCAGTTGATGAGCTGCAGTAATTACTTATCGGCACAACACTAAGCATACGTTAACTAAAATGGCCATCGGAATCATACCTACAAAATAGCAGGTGACCACTGAATGATTTAACAAAGGTCATGCGACTCCATTACATTCGCTGATCTTGGCAGGTATCTAACAACCGCACTTGGGTTTTGTTCCTCAGGTATGGTTTAACCAGAGACGGCGTGCTTTGCGGCGTGGACAACATCGTCGGGTGTGGCGCAGATCTCGGGGTGCCAGCAAGTGCGTACTGCGTTTTTACTAATAGTCACGGAAAATCTGTAATAACCACGCTATTAACATGAATAATTTCTCAAATAAAGGCCCATTTGCTATGGGGAAAGTTGTTACCATACGTCTGCTAACACTGACCGTCTGTTAGGTCAGGAAAAGGTTGACCTGTTTTCGATACTTGGCTTCAGACAATCACTCGTATGTGTCTCCTCATATGTTGCTAGCCGGCTAAATTAGCTGCACATCTGGATGATGTCTATATCTACATGGATAGTCTGCAAATCACATTTAAGTGCCTGGCCTAGGGTTTATCGAACCACCTTCACAAATCTCTATTATTCCAATCTCGTATAGCGCGCGGAAAAAACGAAGACCTATAACTTTCCGTGCGAGCTCTTATTTCCCTTATTTTATCATGGTGATCGTTTCTCCATACGTAGGTCGGTGTCCACAAAATATTTTCGCATTTGGAGGAGAAAGTTGGTGATTGGAATTTCATGAGCAGATTCCGCCTCAACGAAAAACGCCTTTCTTTTAATGATGTCCAGCCCAAATACTGTATCATTTCTGTGATACTCTCTCCCATATTTGGCGATAATCCAAAACGTCCTGCCTTTCTTTGAACTTTTTCGATGTACTCCGTCAGCCCTACCTGCTAAGGATCCCACAACGCGCAGCGGTACTCTAAAAGAGGACGGACAAGCGTAGTGTAGCCAGTCTCCTTAGTAGATCTGTTACATTTTCTAAGTGTCCTGCCAATAAAACGCAGTCTTTGGTTAGCCTTCTCCACAACATTTTCTATGTGCTCTTTCCAATTTAAGTTGTTTGTAACTATGATACCTAGATATGTAGTTGAATTTACGGCCTTTAGATTAGACTGATTTATCGTGTAGCCGAAGTTTAACGCATTCCTTTTAGCACTCATGTGCATGACGTCACACTTTTCGTTATTTAGGGTCAACTGCCAATTTGCGCACCATTCAGATATCTTTTCTAAATCGTTTTGCAATTTGTTTTGATCTTCTGATGGTTCTATTAGTCGATAAACGACTGCGTCATCTGCAAACAACCTAAGACGACTGCTCAGATTGTCTCCCAAATCGTTTATATAGATAAGGAAAAGCAAAGGGCCTTCTTCTTCTTTTTGTTAATTTGCTCAACATTCCTCTTCTCCGGTTCTGAATTGCCCGTTTGAGTTTTTTCAAAGTTTCACAGTACCTGTCAGTTTTAATTGTGGTCCCAGCGATTCAGCTCCGACGACGAGGTGAAAGAAGAGGTTCATAACTTTCTGAACAGCATGGCGGCGAGTTGATGTGACATGGGCATACAAAAACTGCCACAGCGTCAACAAAAATGCATCGACAGAAATGGTGATTATGTCGAAAAATAGCTAAATGTTCAAGCTGTAAATTGGTGAAAACCATTGTAGAAATAAACGAGTCTGTGTACTTATAAAAAAATAGGAGACCTTACTTTTGGGATTACCCTCGTATGATCAACAGACCGCACACTCAGAATGTGAACTACAATTGTATATTGAACTAACGTTTTGAAGCTCGCTACGTAATTCCTACTCTGTGTGTGTTGGTCGCACGTACTCTGTTTACTGTCCGCTTGTATGTACGCTATTTATGGATCTTGTCTTTACAGGTCCCAAATGGCTCAGAGCACTATGGGACTTAACAGCTGAGGTCATTAGTCCCCTAGAACTTACAACTACTTAAACCTAACTAACCTAAGGATATCACACACATCCATGCCCGAGGCACGATTCGAACCTGCGACCGTAGCGGTCGCCCGGTTCCAGACTGAAGCGCCTAGAACCGCTCGGCCACCACTGCCGGCTACAGGTCCCAAAAGTATATTAAGAGTATAGCGACATCTTTAGCACAGCTGGGAAAAAGTATTCGTAATTTTAGAAGTACCGCACCAATTAGAATAGGAATTTATTGGCAGGAAAAAAATCAGACTACAGGTGAGAATCAGCCACAGACACAGGGGTAGTTATGGATATAATCACGGAAAACTTTGTTGAACACGACTGTACTTGGAATACACTGACGGAAATGGGAAAGTGCTGCACCATGAACAGCTTGACTAAACGCCGCTAAACTGATACTCCTGTACAGTATTTCCACGCCTGAAGGATGTGTTGAGTAAGATACCACTCTTACGCGGCATTATGTCAAGTATTTTGAGTACTGGAAAAGCATTTATACAGGTAAATACCGGCGTGCGAATACACTGCCATTAAAATTGCTACACCACGAAGAAATGCAGATGATAAACGGGTATTCATTGGACAAATATATTATACTAGAACTGACATGTGATTACATTTTCACGCATTTTGGGTGCATAGATCCTGAGAAATCAGTACCCAGAACAACCACCTCTGGCCGTAATAGCGGCCTTGATACGCCTGGGCATTGTGTCAAACAGAGCTTGTATGGCGTGTACAGATACAGCTGCCCATGCAGCTTCAACGCGATACCACAGTTCATCAAGAGTAGTGACTGGCGTATTGTGACGAGCCAGTTGCTCGGCCACCATTAACCAGACGTTTCCAATTGGTGAGAGATCTGGAGAATGTGCTGGCCAGGGCAGCAGTCCAACATTTTCTGTATCCAGAAATGTAACGTCCACTGTTCAAAGTGTCGTCAATGCGAACAAGGGCTGACCGAGACGTGTAACCAATGGCTCCCCATACCATATGGCGATGACGAATACACGCTTCCAATGTGCGTTCACCGCGATGTCGCCAAACACGGATGCGACCATCATGATGCTGTAAACAGAACCTGGATTCATACGAAAAAATGACGCTTTGCCATTCGTGCACCCAGGTTCGTCGTTGAGTACACCATCGCAGGCGCTCCTGTCTGTGCTGCAGCGTCAAGGGTAACCGCAGCCATGGTCTCCGAGCTGATAGTCCATGCTGCTGCTGATACTCATTGTGGTGCCCACGAAAAGTTTTCAGTCCTAACATTCACTTTCGTAAGGATTAGATTAATCTAACAATGTCCTACACAAGGCTGTCATTCTTCTCCCCACCCATTTCGCCAGTGAGACGGGAAGAACCGCCAATATATCGTAGAATGATTCTGCACCAGAGATTGTGTAATGCGGTGCTGGCATCGCAACCGGTTGGAGCCAGTGAGCCTGAAAGCCGCTGCCATTCCTCACCCAGCTGCTCGCTCCGCCGTTCATGGCGTGCAGCCCGAAGCCGGTTCACGGACCACAGGCGCGCCCACGACTCACGACGCAGATTCGCCAGTCTCTCCCGCGACGCAGTGGATTTCGGTAAACAGTCGTACCTCGCATCGGCGTGTTTGTTTCCGCGGGCCTGCCTTCGCGGAAAGACTGGTATTATCTCTGGCTTCCGTGCGTCATTTAACGTCCCCGCGTCCTGTTATTGGTGTAACAAGGGAGCGGCGCAATACAGAACGTGTCGGCAAATGCTGACACCGTTGGAAACTCACAGCTCCCTTCAAAACACGCTGTCAGCAGTGACGTTCACCGTTTGGTGCCAGGTCGCGGAGAATAGAAATTGCGCCACCATTGCGGCCCGAAAAGAAACATTTCGAACTCTGGTAGTCATAAAGCATATCAACGCTCCTGCTGTATGCATAGTACTGGCACGTCTTTTCTAACAAATAGCGAACTGCACTGACCACACACAAGAACATGTCGAACGGGTGACACGACAAAGTACTGCTTGCGGCTGAAAGAGTGAGTTTAACTTATAGAAGTCCTACCTCCAGACTCCGAGTGTTCTCTTACTGTACGTATCAAAAATGGTTCAAATGGCTCTGAGCACTATGGCACTTAACATCTTAGGTCATCAGTCCCCTAGAACTTAGAACTACTTAAACCTAACTAACCTAAGGACATCAGACACAACCATGCCCGAGGCAGGATTCGAGCCTGCGACCGTAGCAGTCTCGCGGGTCAAACTGACGCGCCTAGAACCGCTCGGCCACACTGGTCGGCCTATGCGTATCAGTTCTGGTAATCTTTCTCGGGTCAAGCATCCATGGTTGCCTAAAAATGAAAATCCCCGATTATACCAAAGGATCCTAAGTTTACATATGATTCACCTACTTCCTAGAACAATCAAATTTCTGCCTGTCTGGGCGTGTAACGATTCCAACGAACACTGCGCCAACAAAAGCAATAACTATCACTAGAGAAAACAACAACAATCGATCGTGGAATCCGCCGTTTTATTACAGCAGATCTAGATTTCACGGTTCCATACCCATCTTCAGTGCATATAACAAGGGGTGACATTAACCGAAAGTGTCGCGTAGTAAAGAATATTGGTTGGTTTAGAAAATACGGGAGCCTAATATGAGTGCATGTTAGACTCCTGTATGTTCTACATGAACCAATATTATTTACTACGTCACATTTTCGACTAATGTCAGAGGTACACATTACGCTTCACCTATTACCCCTTAACAGCCACCACTGGGTCAGGGGCGGGAAGGGGCGGGAGGAATGCGAGGGGAGAGGGGTAAAGGGGAGGGGACAGGAAGATCATTAGGCGACCCTCCGCCAAAAAAATCGCCAAATCCATAGTGACATGCCGACCCCGCGAAGATGTATGATAAGGTCAAGAAAATGAAAGCACTCCGTCACAAGTGGTCCATCGGGACCATCCGACCGCCGTGTCATCCTCAATGAGAATGCGGATAAGAAGGGCGTGTGGTCAGCACACCGCTCTCTCGGTCGTCTTGATGGTTTTCTTTGACCGGAGCCGCTACTATTCGGTCGAGTAGCTCCTCAATTGGCATTACGAGGCTGAGTGCACCCCGAAAAATGACAGCACTTAACTTCAGTGATCTCACGGGAACCGGTGTATCCACTGCGACAAGGCCCTTGCTGATAGGAAAAAGAAAGAAGCCATGAAATTTATAATTTAAATCTTTTCTGGGCTGTAGCTTCCTCGAAACTCACGTGATAGACAGTAAGTTTTAATATTACCTGGACTCATTTATTACATGGGTGTTCCATTATGATGCGTTTCCGCACATGTAATGTTTCGAAAATTAACTTATCAAGTTTCTTGCCATGTTCGTTTTGCTGAGTACACATGCTGTTATTGTGGTCACTTTTCTCGAGCGGCCCTGAAAAAAAATTCACGCATGAGTTATATGATAGAATAGATCTAGAAAAGGCATATGACCGGGTTCCTAGGAGGAAGTTATTGTCTGTTCTACAAGATTATGGAATAGGAGGCAAACTTTTGCAAGCAATTAAAGGTCTTTACATGGATAGTCAGGCAGCAGTTAGAGTTGACGGTAAATTGAGTTCATGGTTCAGAGTAGTTTCAGGGGTAAGACAAGGCTGCAACCTATCTCCACTGTTGTTCATATTATTTATGGATCATATGTTGAAAACAATAGACTGGCTGGGTGAGATTAAGATATGTGAACACAAAATAAGCAGTCTTGCATATGAGGATGACTTAGTTGTGATGGCAGATTCGATTGAAAGTTTGCAAAGTAATATTTCAGAGCTAGATCAGAAATGTAAGGACTATGGTATGAAGATTAGCATCTCCAAAACGAAAGTAATATCAGTGGGAAAGAAATATAAACGGATTTAGTGCCAAATAGGAGGAACAAAGTTAGAACAGGTGGACGGTTTCAAGTACTTAGGATGCATATTCTCACAGGATGGCAACATAGTGAAAGAACTGGAAGCGAGGTGTAGCAAAGCTAATGCAGTGAGCGCTCAGCTACGATCTACTCTCTTCTGCAAGAAGGAAGTCAGTACCAAGACTAAGTTGTCTGTGCACCGTTCAATCTTTCGACCAACTTTGTTGTATGGGAGCGAAAGCTGGGTGGATTCAGGCTACCTTATCAACAAGGTTGAGGTTACGGATATGAAAGTAGCAAGGATGATTGCAGGTACTAGTAGATGGGAACAATGGCAGGAGGGTGTCCACAATGAGGAAATCAAAGAAAAACTGGGAATGAACTCTACAGATGTAGCAGTCAGGGCGAACAGGCTTAGATGGTGGGGTCATGTTACACGCATGGGAGAAGCAAGGTTACCCAAGAGACTCATGGATTCAGCAGTAGAGGGTAGGAGGAGTCGGGGCAGACCGAGGAGAAGGTACCTGGATTCGGTTAAGAATGATTTTGAAGTAATAGGTTTAACATCAGAAGAGGCACCAATGTTAGCACTGAATAGGGGATCATGGAGGAACTGTATAAGGGGTGCTATGCTCCAGACTGAACGCTGAAAGGCATAATCAGTCTTAAATGTTGTTGATGATGATGATGATGATGAGTTATATGAACGTCTCGTCTGTGTGGAACGAAGCCTTGGTCGGGGTTCTTTGTGTGGGGAAACCTCTCACTATCACCATCACTTTGGCAGTGTTCAGTACTACTCTGGCCACCAAGGTGAATCTCATCATAATTTAAATCATCGCTGTGGAGTAGGTGACTGGGATTAAGTCAGAAATGTCAGTGGGTTGTCACCCCCAACAAGAGATGGAAGACCTCGACTACAAACACTTCTTGTCACTGCGAAACTTCGAAGTTGTCATAAATTCTCTCCGTGGCGTCTGTCCAAGAGCGTAGCTTCAGCAGTTCCACTTTTCACTCGCAATCGTATGGCCATTTGCCCGACGACTTGAATCCATGTGTATCTACTGGGAGACAGGGCCTGCAGAAGAACATTGGTCTCAAGTGTATGTCGTGTCTATACTTCTGCCAAATTCCTCGTTCGGCTTATTGGACTGAAGCGAAAAAAAATGGTTCAAATGGCTCTAAGGACTATGGGACTTAACATCTGAGGTCATCAGTCTCCTAGACTTAGAACTACTTAAACCTGACTAACCTAAGGACATCACACACATCCATGCCCGAGGCAGGATTCGAACCTGCGACCGTAGCAGCAGCGCGGTTCCGGACTGAGGCGCCTAGAACCGCTCGGCAGACTAAAGCGACGCAGGCTCACGACGAACATGGAATAACTGTGTTACGCAGTTACAGCCAACAGAATTTTCGAGTGCTGCGACGTTTCTCCAAACGAGTGTCGTTCGGAAAAACCAGTCGTTCTACGACCCGTACAGTCCGGACTAATTAATCCGCATCTGTCTCACCAAGCTACTGGTACGACTGACAAGCGTAGGCCACGACGTTGGTATCTCAGATTTACTTCAAACTTTGTACACCTTTAGCTGGCCATTGAAACATCATAATGTGCCAGTAGTAATGTGCACTGCTATGGTAACTCCGAGAAAATCGCAAGAGAAGCTTTACGCGTCTATTACGCGGTTTATGTACCAGTGAGGAGGTGCCGGACGTTAGAGTCCATTGTGGTCAAATGGTTCAACAACAACAACAACGACAACAACAACAAAAAGTGATTAGCATCGAACTACGTACAACGCATGTGTATGAGGCAACGGTTCGACTCCCGCTCACACGTCGTTTTTAAGCTATACTATCGGAGGAAACACAGATTTTTCAAAATGTCAACGAGGTGTGTTTTCCCTTAGAAATTCTGAACATTCCCTGTAAATGCGGAAATAATGCGTTCATCCGATGTACTAGATTTCGTTCCAGTTTGTGTTTTCCTTGTCTGTATGATATATACCACCCTGCAATGTCTGATGTGGAGAGCACATCCGACGAGTAACTGTACATTACAATTATGATCTGGCACACTGTCACTTGCTATACTAATGATTGTGAATAACGTCATTAGCATCATTATTTATCGGGGCGTGACTTGGGCTTTTGGAGACTGTCCCTCGACCTTGAAAATTTAATTACATACAGTAAAATAAGATATGAAACTCACTACAAGTGCATTAAAATGGACGTGGTTTTTTTCATCATATTACCTCTCAAATGTGAAGACCCAAAGAAACTGGTACACCTGCCTAATATCGTGTAGGGCCCCAGTAATCACGCAGAAGTGCCGCAGCACCACGTGGCATGGACTCGACTCATGTCTGAAGTAGTGCTGTAGAGAATTTACTCCATGAACCCTGCAGGGCTGCCCACAAATCCGTATAAGGGTGTGGAGATCTCTTGTGAATAGCACATTGCGAGGCATGCTCAATAATGTTCATGTCTGGAGAGTTTGGTGGCCAGCGGAAGTGCTTAAACTCAGAAGAGTGTTCCTGGAACCACTCTGTAGCAATTCTGGACTTGGGTGGTGTCGCACTGTCCTGCTGAAATTGGCCAATTCCGCAGGAACGCACAATGGACATGAATCAATGCAGGTGATCAGACAGGATGCTTACGTACGTGTCACCTGTCAGAGTCGTATCTAGACATACCAGGGGTCCCATATCATTCCAACTGCGCACGCCCCACAGAGCCTCCACCAACTTGAACAGTCTCCTACTGACACGCAGGGTCCATGGATTCATGAGATTGTCTCCATACTCGCACACGTCCATCCGCTCGATACAATTAGAAACGAGATGCGTCCGACCAGGCAACATGTTTCCAGTCATCAACAGTCCAACGTCGGTGTTGACAGACTCAGGCGAGGCGTAAAGCTACATCTACATCTACGTGATTACTCTGCTATTCACAATAAAGTGCCTGGCACAGGGTTCAATGAACCACCTTCATTCTGTCTCTCTACCGTTCAACTTTCGAACGGCACGCGGGAAGAACGAGCACTTAAATTTTTCCGTGCGAGCCCTGATTTCTCTTATTTTATCGTGATGATCATTTCTCCCTAGGACGGTGGGTGCCAACAGAATGTTTTCGCAGTCGGAGGCGAAAACTGGTGATTGAAATTTCGTGAGAAGATCCCGTCACAATGAAAAACGCCTTTGTTTTAATGATTGCCACTCCAATTCACGTATCATGTCTGTGACACTATCTCCACTATTTCGCGATAATACAAAACGACATTTGTGTCGTGCAGCCATCAAGGGTAGACTAGTGGGCCTACGGCTCCGAAAGCCAATATCAATGATGTTTCCTTGAATGGTCTGCACGCTGACGCTAGTTGACAGCCCAGTATTGAAATATGCAGGAATTAGCAGAAGGGCTGCTCTTCCGTCACGCTGAGCGATTCTCTTCAGTCGTCGTTGGTTCCGTTCTTGCAGGATCTTTTTCCGGCCGCAGCGATGTCGGAGATTTGATGTTTTACCGGGTTCCTGATATTCACGGTACACTCGTGGAAAGGTCGTACGGGAAAATCCCCACCTCATCCCTACGTCGGAGATGGTGTGTCCCATCTCTCGTGAACCGACTATAACACCACGTTCAAACTCACTTAAATCTTGATAACCTGCCACTGTAGCAGCTATAATCGATCTAACAACTGCACCAGACACTTGTCGTCTTATATAGGCGTTGCCGGCCGCAGTGCCGTATTCTGCCTGTTTACATATCTCAATATTTGAATATGTTTGCCTATACCAGTTTCTTTGGCGCTTCAGTGTAAATTAAATAATGTGACTAGTGATGAAAAAATATAGATTACGAAATAAGTCTTAGTAATCTCGAATCCTTGCCTCATCCACAATCCTCTTATGTATCGCGAAAGCTAACCACTTGAACGCAACGACTTATTACAGCCAGAACCTTCCCACTGGTACATCCGGGATGCGTGAAACTTCTCTTGCGAGTTCCGCGGAATTGCCAAATTACTACATGCACATTATGTTGCTTTAATGACTTACTAAAGGTATCGAAATTTTGAAGTAAATCCTTGTTGTCAACGTGTCCTCCCCTTGTGAGACACGTAATTTAGATGGGTGGATGCGAAGACGATCTGGAGGCGTTCCAAAGCTTGCTCCAGGAACTAGATACACTACTGGCCATTACAATTGCTACACCAAGAAGAAATTCAGATGATAAACGGGTATTCATTGGACAAATATATTACACTAGAACTGACATGTGATTACATTTTCACGCAATTTGGCTGCATAGATCCTGAGAAATCAGTACCCAGAACAACCACCTCAGGCCGTAATAATGGCCTTGATACGCCTGGGCATTGAGTCAAACAGAGATTGGATGGCGTGTACAGGTACAGCTGCCCCATGCAGCTTCAACACGATACCACAGTTCATCAAGAGTAGTGACTGGCGTATTGTGACGAACCAGTTGCTCGGCCACCATTGACCAGACGTTTTCAATTGGTGAGAGATCTGGAGAATGTGCTTACCGGGGCAGCAGTCGAACATTTTTTGTATCCAGAAAGGCCCGTACAGAACCCGCAACATGCTGTCGTGCATTATCCTGCTGAAATGTAGGGATTCGCAGAGATCGAATGAAGGGTAGAGCCACGCGTCGTAACACATCTGAAATGTAACGTCCACTGTTCAAAGTGCCGTCAATGCGAACAAGAGGTGTCCGAGACGTGTAACCAATGGCACCCCATACCATAACGCCGGGTGATACGCCAGTATGGCGATAACGAATACACGCTTCCAATGTGCGTTCACCACGATGTCGTCAAACACGGATGCGACCATCATGATGCTGTAAACAGAACCTTGATTCATCCGAAAAAATGACGTTTTGCCATTCGTACAACCAGGTTCGTCGTTGAGTACACCATCGCAGGCGCTCCTGTCTGTGATGCGGCGTCAAGGGTAACCGCAGCCACGGCCTCCGAGCTGATCGTCCATGCTGCTGCTGATGCTGCTGCTAATGTCGTCGAACTGTTCGTGCAGATGGTTGTCGTCTTGCAAACGTCGCCATTTGTTGACTCAGGGATCGAGACGTGGCTGCACGATCCGTTATAGCCATGCGGATAAGATGCGTGTCATCTGGCCAGCTAGTGATACGAGGCAGTTGGGATCCGGCACGGCTTCCCGTATTACCCTCCTGAACCCATCGATTCCATATTCTGCTAACAGTCATTGGATATCGACCAACGCCAGCAGCAATGTCGCGATACGATAAACCGCAATCGCGATTGGCTACAATCCGACCTTTATCAAAATCGGAAACGTGATGTTACGCACTTCTCTTCCTTACGCGAGGCATCACTACAACGTTTCGCGAGACAACGCCGGTCAACTGCTGTTTGTGTATGAGAAATGGGTTGGAGACTTTCCTCACGTCAGCACGTTGTAGGTGTCGCTACCGGCGCCAACCTTGTGTGAATGCTCTGAAAAGCTGATCATTTGAATATGACCGCATCTACTTCCTGTCGGTTAAATTTCGCCTCTGTAGCACGTCATCTTCGTGGTGTAGCAATTTTAATGGGCTGTAGTGTAAAATATGAGTGGAGTGACTGTTCAGCTTCGGACTGAAGAACACGACGACGACTACTGTGGTTTCACCGCCAGACACCACACTTGCTAGGTGGTAGCTTTAAATCGGCCGCGGTCCATTAGTACATGTCGGACCCGCGTGTCGCCACTGTCAGTAATTGCAGACCGAGCGCCACCACACGGCAGGTCTAGAGAGACGTACTAGCACTCGCCCAGTTGCACGACGACTTTGCTAGCGACTACACTGACGAAGCCTTTCTCTCATTTGGCGAGAGACAGTTAGAATAGCCTTCAGCTAAGTCCATGGCCACGACCTAGCAAGGCGCCATTAGCATTACATTGCATGTATCTAGAGAGAGTCTCACTTGTATCATCAAGAATGCTGTATACAAATGATGGATTAAAGTTAAGTATTCCAGCAGCTACGTACTTTTCTTATAGCATTCATTACGTATCCTGTTTCAGACATAACGCCAGCCGGCGTGTGTAAACGCGTGCCTTTCGGTTACCCGTCACTGTGGACTGGCTGTCTTGTCAGTCCACAACAACTACAATGACTAATGCGGATTTGCTGGCTGGCGTGGAGGCACTCTGTCGCAGACAGCTCACCGGTGTGTTTGGACGCGTATTTCAGTGAGATGTGCCGAGCTGGTGCGCAGCAGGCTGTGGCCGCTGACTCGCGACTGGCGGAACGGCGGGTGCGCGGGTCGGCCGTCGACCCCTGACCCTGCGGAGGCGGCGCGGCCGCAGCACTGCCAGGCATCACGCAGCCAGCCGGCGCTCTGCCGCAGAGGAAGCGGGGCGCTGTCAGCCTCTGGCTCGTTCCCGCCGCCGTCTGCAGAACTCACGGCCGCCGCGGACGACAGAAGCCGCCGTGTGGCTCAACAGCTGGGCGGTTCGATACCAGCGAGGCGTTGCTCTCACGGCTACACTGCGCGATAACGTAATTCAATTAAGTCACAAACATCTGGAACAACATTCTCTCTTATCCATTGTATCTGATACTGGGACGTTAGTAAATAACGATGTCACATCGAAGCTAACAAGAATGTCATCTGCAGATTCCTCAGTGTGCGTATAATTTCTAAAAAATGTTTCGAATCTTTTATAAAAGCATTTGTTTTATCAACGAGATGTCTCAGTTTGCCAGATAAATGACGTGCTAAAAAAATAAGTCGGCGAGTTAATCACACTGACTATAGGCCTCAAAGGGACCGATTCTTTACGTATTTTCGGTAGTCCGTACATTCTGGGTGAGACAGGTATTCGAGGTGTTACGAGGGCTATCCACAAAGTAGATTACGTTTTGGAATTAAAAATAAATAAAGTATTGGAAAATCTTTTTATTATATACAGATGAAAGCCACACTTCAATACTACTTTTCTACATACTTGCCTTTTAAATTAAGGCACTTATCGTAGCGATGGACGAGCTTGGAAATTCCTTCGTCGTAAAATTCGGCCGTCTGCTCCTTCAACCACGTGGTTACCTCTTCTTGAAGCTGTGCGTCGTCATCAAAACGCTGCATAGCCAACCAGTTCTTCATTGCTGGGAATAAGTGGAAGTCGCTCGGTGCCAGGTCGGGACTGTACGGCAGATGAGGAAACAACTCCCACTTAAAAGATTCGAGAACTTCACGAGTGGCATTTGCCGTGTGGGCCCGGGCGTTGTCGTGAATCAGCGAGATCTTTGACCCCAACTTTCCCCTGCGCTTGTCTTGTATTGCTCTTCTGAGTTTGTGCAGAGTTTGGCAATAACTTTGAGAGTTTATTGTAGTGCCTCTTTCCAGGAAATCCACAAAAATCGTATTTCTACCGGGTTACTGATTAACCACGTGGTTGAAGGCGCAGGCGGCCGAATTTTACGACGAAGGAATTTCCAAGCTCGTCCATCGCTACGATAAGTGCCTTAATTTAAATGGCAACTATGTAGAAAAGTAGTATTTAAGTGTAGCTTTCATCTGTATATAATAAAAAAATTCCAATACTTTATTTATTTTTAATTCCAAAACGTAATGTACTTTGTGGATAGCCCTCGTAGATTCTTTGTAATAGTGCTGTCCAGTCTGGAGTCTGATATCAGGTTTTTCACTTTCCGAACGATTCTGTTCGTCGGATCGCTTTTTAACTTGCGATACACAGGATCAGCTAGTAGTTGTTCAATCTTCCTGTGATAATCCACAGCGTCAAAACCACAGTAGCATTCACCTTATCCGATTTTGTTACAACGATGCTTTCGTTTCTCATGAGTTCAATAAGAGATTTCCTTTCTTGCGCCGATATGTTGCTTTTCGGACGTTTCAATTTCCGTAGAACTCTCGACACATCTTGTCTTACTTCTTCGGCCTGCACCTTCGGAAGAAGGTGCATTGTGTGATCATTCAAGAAGGTTTTCAGATTTCAGTGCTGTGAAACAGAAAGAGAAGCTCGAGAAGCTAGCGTTTACAGTTAAGAAGGAAGACGCTACTGTGGATCTGAAGCGAGTAGTGGTGAATCTCTCGTCAGAAGTACTCGATGAAGCATCTGTTTCAGTTCTGGGCAAAGATCTGAATTTCGCAACTACACCGAAGAGAATACCTGTTGAAGAAATCGCAAGTGCCGTCGATGCATCCTCGTTTCGTCTTCCGTTGGTAAAACAAATACTTTTATAAAAGATCCGAAACATTTTTTAGAAATTATACGCACACTGAGGATATCTGCAGATGAAATTCTTGTTGGCTTCGATGTGACATCGTTATTTACTAACGTCCCAGTATCAGATACAATGGAGATCATAAGAGATGTGAGCGTGTGGGTGGTATTCTGTCATTCTGCGCAACGGATTAATCTGAGATGTAACCTTTACCCTGAGGCTCCTGCAAGATGCAATTTCCACCCCCACACTACTACAGAAGTCAGACAGACGCCCCTAACGTTCTAAAGAGAAATGCCTGAAAAACTTTCAGCAATAAATATCTTCTGGAGTCGTCCGCTGTAAGGAAGTGACACAAAAATTCACAAAATTTCTTACGTAACTAGTGGGATACTTGGGTACTGGAGTAGTGCTAGTTAGTGTAAGAAAAACATGAAACTAACGAAAATTATTATTTATTTTGCAAAAATTCTGAGACATCGCAATGGCACTTTTAGTTACAAACTGTAAAAGTTATTTCCGGGTTCTTTTCGGAATGTGAAGTTACCTCTCAAGGATAGGATTCGCTAATGAAATTTCTATACAAAGTTTAAGATTGTTATTGACTTGGCAGAATGGCTGAGAGCCGCACCTACTCAACTCGAATAATTATCCGTTACAATGTTGCTAGGTACAGTCGAGGCTGTCGCGTGTGAAATGCAGTGAAGTGTACTGTTGTAGAGGAAATATGGGGCTCACAAGAGCTGTAGTGCACTATACCGTAAGCTGCGATGACTGCTGTCTGCGCCGCTCGCTGCTGACAAATAAGATAACTCTCGTTCTATCTGGATTGACCTTCGCCAATCGAACTCTCCCTGCGCCTTGATGAAGTCGAGGACTCCTATTCGCCCCTAGTCTAATTATTGCGTGGTACACCGGTCAGATAACCAGTCCACCGCAATGCCACTCACAATTCCCTCACAGGCGTTTAACTATAACTCTGTCCATTCACACCGCACAATAAGTATGGCGGCCAACACAGTGAACAATGCTTAATCGCAAGGACTCGATACAGAGTCGCACTCCGATTCGCTCTCGACAGAGGTGCTCTCCCAGTGAAGTACTGAGGAGAGACTTGTTCCTCGCTCTTTGAGTACACGTACGAGCCCGCACGCTCTTGTTACGTGTTCTCGCTCCGAGAGCGACAACGGAACGGCCCCTCTCCACGCCAGACGTGAAAGGGTATATCTTTCGGTCTCTTCCATTACTCCTTCAGCTCAAGGCGTCAGGAATATCGTCTGCCAATCGGCATTGCTCTTCTAAAACTGGAGAGTGACGTTTCGTTTAAGGCAACCAATCTGGAAATCTGTAGCATCGGCGTTTGGCGTTTGCTGTCTCCCTGTGAAAATCTCTGAAACTGCGTGCTATGTGTGTAAAGAATGCGTACGCTGGACACTCCCACACAATGTAGCGGAATTTGCTTTTAAGCCGAACACGGGGTCGTCCTTTCTTTCACTCGGGCAAATGCTGTCTGCTCCACGGGCGGTCACCTCGGCGTTTGGCGTTGACTCGTCCTCTGAAGGGACCGGCACCCCAGCGTGCGGTTTGCCTCTCTCGAACTAAAAGCCCCTGTGACCGTCGTGTCTTGAATGTGTGTGTGTATGTCAGCCTGAAGTATTTCAATCTCAGAGCACATTTGCGATTTATTAGTTATTTGCATATCGTTTACATGAATTCCTACAACATTGACTTTATCTTATCGAGTCTGGGTTCGAATGAAGAGTCTTGATGTGCGGAATATGTAAGCAGTGAAGGTCAGGAGACCACAACGTCTTACAAAGTCACTGGTGACAGTGCCACTAAAGCACAGGTATTAAACACGGTTTTTCGAAACTCCTTCACCAAAGAAGACGAAGTAAATATTCCTGAATTCCAATCAAGAACAACTACCAAGATGAGAAACATAGAAGTAGATATCCTCGGTGTAACAAAGCAGCTTAAATCACTTAATAAAGACAAGGCCTCCGGTCCAGATTGTATACCAGTCAGGTTCGTCTCAGAGTATGCTGATAAAATAGCTCCATATTTAGCAATTATATACAACCACTCGCTCACAGAAAGATATGTAGCTAAAGACTGGAAAATTACTCAAGTCACACCAGTACCCAAAAAGGGAAGTAGGAGTAATCCGCTGAATTACAGGCATATATCACTAACATCGATTTGCAGTAGGGTTTTGGAACATATACAGTATTTGAACATTATGAATCGAAGAAAACGATTTATTGACACATAGCACGGTTTCAGAACATATCGTTCTTGTGAAACACAACTAGCTCTTTATACTAACGAAGTAATAAGTGCTATTGACAGGGGATGTCAAATTGATTCCATATTTATAGATTTCCAGAAGGCTTTCGACACCGTTCCTCACAAGCGTCTTCTAATCAAACTGCGTACCTACGGAGTATCACCTCAGTTGTGCGACTGGATTCGTGATTTCCTGTCAGGAAGGTCACAGTTCGCAGTAATAGACGGAAAGTCATCGAGTAAAACAGAAGTAATGTCCGGCGTTCCCCAAGGAAGTGTTATAGGCCCTCTATTGTTCCTGATCTATATTATCGACATAGGAGACAATCTGAGTAGCCGACTTAGATTGCTTGCAGATGATGCTGTCATGTACCGTCTTGTAAAGTCATCAGATGATCAAAACGACTTCCAAAATGATTTAGATAAGATATCTGTATGGTGCGCAAAGTGTCAATTGACCGTGAATAAAGAAAAGTGCGAAGTTATTCACATGAGTACTAAAAGAAATCAGCTAAATTTCGATTACGCGATAAGTCACACAAAGCTGAAGGCTGCAAATTCAACTAAATACTTAGGGATTACAATTACAAATAACCTAAATTGGAACTATCACATAGATAATATTGTGGGTAGGGCAAACCAAAGACTGCGATTCATTGGTAGAACACTTAGAAGGTGCAACAGGTCTACCAAAGAGACTGCTTACACTACGTTTGTCCGCCCTATTATGGAGTACTGCTGTGCGGTGTGGGATCCGTATCAGGTGGGACTGACGGATGACATCGAAAAAGTACAAAGAAGGGCAGCTCGTTTTGTACTATCACGAAATAGGGGAGATAGTGTCACAGACATGTTACGCAAATTGGAGTGGCAATCATTAAAACAAAGGCGTTTTTCGTTGCGATGGGATCTCCTCATGAAATTTAAATCACCAGTTTTCTCCTCCGATTGCGAAAACATTCTGTTGGCACCCACCTACATAGCAAGAAATGATCATCACGATAAAATAAGAGAAATCAGGGCTCGCACGGAAAAATTTAAGTGCTCGTTTTTCCCGCGTGCCGTTCGAGAGTGGAATGGTAGAGAGACAGCACGAAGGTGGTTCACTGAACCCTCTGCCAGGCACGTTATTGTGAGTAGCAGAGTAATCACGTATATGAAGATGTAGATGGTGTCCAAAATTAAAGCAACAAACATAAATTTTGCAACAAAACGGCATAAACAGTTGATAGTAAAGTAGAAACAAAGTAAAGAATACAGAACGCAAACTACTCCAACATGCATAACGGAAGAGCAAAATGTTCCTAGTTTATTCCAGCTTAACAGGCGACAACTGGTCAATGCGCTCAGTAAGGGGTCTGACCACCTGTGGCAGCAATACAGGCCTAACAACGACGGGGCATGTTGTGAGTGATGTCGTCAGTCTCATGCTGAAGCAATAACGCCCATCCTTCCTGCGGAGCTGCTCGCAAGTCTTTGAGAGTGGTTGGCGGATGTTGACGTGATGCAAGCCGCCTCCGTAGTGCGTCTCAGACAAGCTGTATGGAATTCAAATCGGGAGATCGAGAAAGCCAAGCCATGCGTGCAATATCTTCCATTTCCAAGAAAACATCAACCGTTCCTGCTGTATGATCATCATCATCATCATCATCATCATCATTTAAGACTGATTATGCCTTTCAGCGTTCAGTCTGGAGCATAGCCCCCCTTATACAGTTCCTCCATGATCCCCTATTCAGTGCTAACATTGGTGCCTCTTCTGATGTTAAACCTATTACTTCAAAATCATTCTTAACCGAATCCAGGTACCTTCTCCTCGGTCTGCCCCGACTCCTCCTACCCTCTACTGCTGAATCCATGAGTCTCTTGTGTAACCTTGCTTCTCCCATGCGTGTAACATGACCCCACCATCTAAGCCTGTTCGCCCTGACTGCTACATCTGTAGAGTTCATTCCCAGTTTTTCTTTGATTTCCTCATTGTGGACACCCTCCTGCCATTGTTCCCATCTACTAGTACCTGCAATCATCCTAGCTACTTTCATATCCGTAACCTCAACCTTGTTGATAAGGTAACCTGAATCCACCCAGCTTTCGCTCCCGTACAACAAAGTTGGTCGAAAGATTGAACGGTGCACAGGTAACTTAGTCTTGGTACTGACTTCCTTCTTGCAGAAGAGAGTAGATCGTAGCTGAGCGCTCACTGCATTAACTTTGCTACACCTCGCTTCCAGTTCTTTCACTATGTTGCCATCCTGTGAGAATATGCATCCTAAGTACTTGAAACTGTCCACATGTTCTAACTTTGTTCCTCCTATTTGGCACTCAATCCGTTTATATCTCTTTCCCACTGACATTACTTTCGTTTTGGAGATGCTAATCTTCATACCATAGTCCTTACATTTCTGATCTAGCTCTGAAATATTACTTTGCAAACTTTCAATCGAATCTGCCATCACAACTAAGTCATCCGCATATGCAAGACTGCTTATTTTGTGTTCACATATCTTAATCTCACCCAGCCAGTCTATTGTTTTCAACATATGATCCATAAATAATATGAACAACAGTGGAGACAGGTTGCAGCCTCGTCTTACCCCTGAAACTACTCTGAACCATGAACTCAATTTACCGTCAACTCTAACTGCTGCCTGACTATCCATGTAAAGACCTTTAATTGCTTGCAAAAGTTTGCCTCCTATTCCATAATCTTGTAGAACAGACAATAACTTCCTCCTAGGAACCCGGTCATGTGCCTTTTCTAGATCTATAAAGCATAGATACAATTCCCTGTTCCACTCATAACACTTCTCCATTATTTGCCGTAAGCTAAAGATCTGGTCCTGACAACCTCTAAGAGGCCTAAAACCACACTGATTTTCATCCAATTGGTCCTCAACTAATACTCGCACTTTCCTTTCAACAATACCTGAGAAGATTTTACCCAAAACGCTGATTAAAGAGATACCTCTGTAGTTGTTACAATCTTTTCTGTTTCCATGTTTAAAGATTGGTGTGATTACTGCTTTTGTCCAGTCTGATGGAACCTGTCCCAACTCCCAGGCCATTTCAATTATCCTGTGTAGCCATTTAAGACCTGACATTCCACTGTATTTGATGAGTTCCGACTTAATTTCATCCACCCCAGCCGCTTTATTGCACTGCAATCTATTGACCATTTTTTCCACTTCCTCAAATGTGATCCTATTTCCATCATCATTCCTATCCCATTCTACCTCGAAATCTGAAACATTACTGATCGCATTTTCACCTGCTGTATGAAATCGAGTATTTCGTTCATCAATGAAACGCCTTCCAAACCCCCTGGGCAGAACAGGTAATTAGGACTGTGGAAAGGGCCAAATAGGTTGAGGTCAATTCCACCTTCTAATTGTAATTTAATAACACTTTTACACCAAAATCAGCACATAGCCGGACCTTTACCGAATGCAACTCTTTCACGGCTGAAGGCCTCCAAACAAGAAATATTAACATATCAACAAGATAAAAATCCAGTTAAGATAGCAATGAACTAATTAAAAAAAATCACAGCAAACAGAACAAACATATGCAAGGTGCAATACAAACGGCTGAATTACGTTTCAAAATTTTAAAATATATTACCATAATCTTTTAAAGGCAGAAGGCCGGAATGTTTAAACTTGAAAGATAAATTTAAGAATTAATTTTGCAAAATTTTTAAGAAAAAAAAGAATAAATAACAATTAGCCTAAAATTTTTAAGTAGCTGAAAACAGATAATTAAACACCGGTGGCACTCAGAAGCCTCCAGGGAGGTCGGTCTGCCCTCGTTAACTTAGGTAAGACAGATAGTGAGCCCAACTACACTTGATCAGTCGGAACCCAACCTAGGGGCAGCCACAGACTGACCGACAAAACGACTTGCTTGCCACCAACCGGTACATGAGAACTCAAACACCCAAAATGTTACGGACGTAATTATCCACAATCAAATACACTCCTGGAAATGGAAAAAAGAACACATTGACACCGGTGTGTCAGACCCACCATACTTGCTCCGGACACTGCGAGAGGGCTGTACAAGCAATGATCACACGCACGGCACAGCGGACACACCAGGAACCGCGGTGTTGGCCGTCGAATGGCGCTAGCTGCGCAGCATTTGTGCACCGCCGCCGTCAGTGTCAGCCAGTTTGCCGTGGCATACGGAGCTCCATCGCAGTCTTTAACACTGGTAGCATGCCGCGACAGCGTGGACGTGAACCGTATGTGCAGTTGACGGACTTTGAGCGAGGGCGTATAGTGGGCATGCGGGAGGCCGGGTGGGCGTACCGCCGAATTGCTCAACACGTGGGGCGTGAGGTCTCCACAGTACATCGATGTTGTCGCCAGTGGTCGGCGGAAGGTGCACGTGCCCGTCGACCTGGGACCGGACCGCAGCGACGCACGGATGCACGCCAAGACCGTAGGATCCTACGCAGTGCCGTAGGGGACCGCACCGCCACTTCCCAGCAAATTAGGGACACTGTTGCTCCTGGGGTATCGGCGAGGACCATTCGCAACCGTCTCCATGAAGCTGGGCTACGGTCCCGCACACCGTTAGGCCGTCTTCCGCTCACGCCCCAACATCGTGCAGCCCGCCTCCAGTGGTGTCGCGACAGGCGTGAATGGAGGGACGAATGGAGACGTGTCGTCTTCAGCGATGAGAGTCGCTTCTGCCTTGGTGCCAATGATGGTCGTATGCGTGTTTGGCGCCGTGCAGGTGAGCGCCACAATCAGGACTGCATGCGACCGAGGCACACAGGGCCAACACCCGGCATCATGGTGTGGGGAGCGATCTCCTACACTGGCCGTACACCACTGGTGATCGTTGAGGGGACACTGAATAGTGCACGGTACATCCAAACCGTCATCGAACCCATCGTTCTACCATTCCTAGACCGGCAAGGGAACTTGCTGTTCCAACAGGACAATGCACGTCCGCATGTATCCCGTGCCACCCAACTTGCTCTAGAAGGTGTAAGTCAACTACCCTGGCCAGCAAGATCTCCGGATCTGTCCCCCATTGAGCATGTTTGGGACTGGATGAAGCGTCGTCTCACGCGGTCTGCACGTCCAGCACGAACGCTGGTCCAACTGAGGCGCCAGGTGGAAATGGCATGGCAAGCCGTTCCACAGGACTACATCCAGCATCTCTACGATCGTCTCCATGGGAGAATAGCAGCCTGCATTGCTGCGAAAGGTGGATATACACTGTACTAGTGCCGACATTGTGCATGCTCTGTTGCCTGTGTCTATGTGCCTGTGGTTCTGTCAGTGTGATCATGTGATGTATCTAACCCCAGGAATGTGCCAATAAAGTTTCCCCTTCCTGGGACAATGAATTCACGGTGTTCTTATTTCAATTTCCAGGAGTGTATGTATATCTATTAATCTATCAAAACCTAGGGTACTTGAAAGCGCTACTCAACTTGACATGCTGGGTCGGTGAGTCACTACGCTCGAAGCGATCGGACATCTCCACACGCGCTCTGACACTGCGCAGGGACCGCGAGCGGACCCAGCCGACTGCGCCACACGGAGATATCCTCCCTGGTCCGCAGCAACCGACCGACTCCTCTCAGAATGCCGACAACATCTAAAATAGTCGTCAGTGGAAATAATGCCAACTACACACATAACCTGACAAACACTTGCACGAAGACAGCCGACTCATGACCGATCGGCGAGCCAAAACGCGTCGTCTGGTAGGACGACCGATCGACGATCCACCAAGACCGTGGCCCGGCTCAAGTGATGCGTGGCGGCAATGGTCGGGCGAGCCATGTCGACGCAGACCTCACTGCTCCAACCCGACTGCACTAGTGTCGCATTGCAACTCACCAACTGGCAGGTCCGGAATGCACTCCAGATACGTTCCAACTGACTGGCAGATCCGAACTCGAGAACCGAACTGTCTTCCGACAGACAACGACCAGGAAGTAACAGCAGTCGAGCAAGGATACTACGAGAGGGGATATATCGATACGCGCTGCAAACGCCGCTCACGGTCAAGCAAAGCCGTAGTTAAAAACAGGGTGTAAAATACATGATGGCGGGAACACGAGCCACGCACGGCTCAATCAATACGAAATCTGGGCTCACAGCACCCCCTTCCCCACTCCCCCAGCAACTGCATGTTAGGTCTCCAAGATCTCGTCACGATACGTGACAGCAGTTAAACCTTGCCGATCCACCTGTACAGTTTCATGAAGAGGTGTTCGAGTGGTCAACATAATCGCTGCCCACACTTTTGGGGTCTTCCTCGATATCGGCCTCTTTCCGCAATGTCTGGGTCCCGAAATCTTGCACCACGTGCCCTCCAGAGGTGAATCCACCGAGAATCACTCTCCAGACAAAACTGGGACTCATCTGAGAAACGAACATTGGCCCACTGTTCGGCTGTCCAGGTGGCATGTTGACGGCTCCACTCTAAACGTTCCCTTCTGTGAAGACGCGCCACAGGTACACATACAGCAGGTGTCCGACTATAAATGCCACTCTGCTGAAGCCTTCTGTACACCGTTTGCCTCGATACGACACGTCCACTGGATGCTGTCAGGTCAGATGCTACGATTTGCATTCAAGTTCTAAGGCCTCCGATTTTTTTTTCTAATTAACTACTCACCCGAAATCAATGAAACTGGCGTTACTTCTCGACGTAATCGCCCTGCAGACGTACACATTTTTCACTACGCTGACGCCATGATTCCATGGCAGCGGCGAAGGCTTCTTTAGGAGTCTGTTTTGACCACTGGAAAATCGCTGAGGTAATAGCAGCACGGCTGGTGAATGTGCGGACACGGAGAGTGTCTTTCATTGTTGCGTAACGTTAGCTCGAAGTGCGGGTGCGTTTACTTGGTGAAACAGCAAACGCGCGGCCCTTCCCGGACGTTTTTGTTGCAGTGCAGGAAGGAATTTGTTCTTCAAAACATTTTCGTAGGATGCACCTGTTACCGTAGTGCCCTTTGAAACGCAATGGGTAAGGATTACGCCTTCGCTGTCCCAGAACATGGACACCATCATTTTTTCAGCACTGGCGGTTACCCGAAATTTTTTTGGTGGGGGTGAATGTGTGTGCTTCCATTGAGCTGACTGGCGCTTTGTTTCTGGATTGAAAAATGGCATCCACGTCTCATCCATTGTCACAACCGACGAAAAGAAAGTCCCATTCATGCTGTCGTTGTGCGTCAACATTGCTTGGCAACATGCCACACGGGCAGCCATGTGGTCGTCCGTCAGCATTCGTGGCACCCACCTGGATGACACTTTTCGCATTTTCAGGTCGTCATGCAGGATTGTGTGCACAGAACCCACAGAAATGCCAGCTCTGGAGGCGATCTGTTCAACAGTTATTCGACGATCCCCCAAAACAATTCTCTCCACTTTCTCGATCATGTCGTCAGACCAGCTTGTGCGAGCCCGAGGTTGTTTCGATTTGTTGTCACACGATGTTCTGCCTTCATTAAACTGTCGCACCCACGAACGCACTTTCGACACATCCATAACTCCATCACCACATGTCTCCTTCAACTGTCAATGAATTTCAATTGGTTTCACACCACGTAAATTCAGAAAACGAATGATTGCACACTGTTCAAGTAAGGAAAACGTCGCCATTTTAAGTATTTAAAACAGTTCTCATTCTCGCCGCTGGCGGTAAAATTCCATCTGCCGTATGGTGCTGCTATCTCTGGGACGTATTGACAATGAATGCGGCCTCATTTTAAAACAACTGCGCATGTTTCTCTTTCCAGTCCGGAGAAAAAAGTCGGAGGCCTTAGAACTTGAATGCACCTCATAGTTGGCGTGCAGTACAAACGCGGTACCATCATGGCCTACCAGCCAAATAACGGTCCATTCTTTCTGATGGCACACGTGGACGGCCTTGCCTTGATCTTTGGGATACAATTTCGGTCTCTATAAACTGTCGCCACATACGAAAAACAACAGCAAGATCCACACGAAGCCATCAGGCCACATCAGTTTGCAATTGTCCTGCTTCCCTTCTTCCTATAGCCTTCCACTGCCCAGTGTCTGGCAGGCGTCTTCTGTCTGTGTCTGCACACACCGACTGAGGGTGTGGGTCTACCCGAAAAACACTACCCTGAAACTTCCTGGCCGATTAAAACTGTGTGCCGGATCGAGACTCGAACTCGGGACCTTTGCCTTCCGCGGGTAAGTGCTCTACCATAGAGCACTTGCCTGCGAAGACAAAGGTCCCGAGTTCGAGTCTCGGTCCGGCACACAGTTTTAATCTTCCAGGAAGTTTCATATCAGCGCACACTCCGCTGCAGATTGAAAATCTCATTCTGGGAACATCCCCCAGGCTGTGGCTAAGCCATGTCTCCGCAATATCCTTTCAGGAGTGCTAGTTCTGCAAGATTCGCAGGAGAGCTTCTGTAAAGTCTGGAAGGTAGGAGACGAGGTAGTGACAGAAGTAAAGCTGTGAGGACGGGACGTGAGTCGTGCTTGGGTAGCTCAGTCGGTAGAGCACTTGCCCGCAAAAGGCTAAGATCCCGAGTTCGAGTGCCAGGAAGTTTCATATCAGTGCACACTCCGCTGCAGAGTGAAAATCTCATTCTGGAAACACTACCCTGTTTGGTAGGTGCTCTGATGTCATCGTTGGCTTAGTTGTCCGTTGGCTGGAATGGCATCTTCCGTGCAGAACATGATCGTACGGACATCTCATGGCAGTTTGTTTGCATGATAATACTGTGAATTAGACACAGGGCAGGGAAACGGCGGTTTGATGCTTTCATATTGGACACCAGAGTATAATCGTCAGCGACCCAGAACCTCACCAAGCTCCACACCGTTCCAGTGCTACAGTGCGCATATGAAATGGGTATTCCTTTTCTCAGAGACTGTTTTGAAGCATGTCTAGAGGTGAATCCTTACTGATTCACTCATATTTGACACTCTATGAAATATTTACAGGATGGGGAATACAAATTCTTCTCAATACTTTCATTCAGGCATGTTTCGGCACTTTTATCCTAACATTAATGGGCATTTACTTCATATCTGAAAGTTAAAATAAATATTTTAATTATAACAGTAACGCTGCGTACGCTTTTTTTGCTATAAAGGTGATTTGAACTTTCTTTTTTCTCTTACACCTTGCACTATGAGACCAAGGAAACTGCATAGTTTTACAAAAAGAGTCATCCAGTTTGCTTCTTCGAAAAATTTGCTTTGTGTTATTAGAGCAAAGTCACCTACGTTGTAACATCCCACCTGTCACTTATCTGGTTTTGGCGTGTGTTCACCCCAGCTAATTGACTAAAAGATCAACAGAGAGTGCAAAACTGCCACAATATCGGATAACGCAAAGAAAGTAATAAGACCCTGTGACTCCTGATTGAACTGCGGTGGCAGTGTTGACGTTAATTGATTCAAAATTGATCACTTTTAATTAAAAAGGGGTGCACATTGATGTTATATTCAGCTATTGAACACCAGGTGCAAATGTTGAACATAAAATTAATTAAGAAAGTGACTTGGGATTTCAACTACTTGACTGAAAACAGATGAGTCGATTGGCACAAATTTATTGTAACTCCCGACCTTCAATCATCAGATTAAAAGACTCTCCTATCAGGCAGTGGTAATAAATAGCGTTTATGTGGAGTAAAGCGCGATAAATCAAAATTAGTTCCTATCGACTCATCCAGGCGTAATGCGGAGTGGGAGAAGAATTCCACAATACACGGCCCATGAAACCGTCGTGGAAACTTTGCCGACGTGATCCAACAAATTAATCAGTGCCTAACTCAAGCCGGAGCGGGTGCAATATCACCGAATTGAGCATGGCGGTGTGTCGTCGTTGTGCGGACGTCTATTCACTTCTAACTATCTTGCTCAGTACATAGCTGAACTAAAACTTTCTATCTCCAAGCTCAATCGTTCCGTTTGCTAAGTCCTAAACTGCAGAGATGCTCACTCTCTCTCAGCCAAGCTGAGTGAAGAACGCCACGTCCGCACTCTAGGCAAGCTGGGAATGGAAGACCTACATGGAGACTTCTGCCAGTCTGCTCTTCGCCTTGGTTTCCCCTCCAGCAAAATCACTCACGCCAATTGCAGTGCAAGTCTCGTTAATTATGCGTCGCTTCCCATCGCCGACCAATGCCTTCTCTGGGAAGTGAACAAATTCCCACAAAATTTCCCTTCCTCTCAAGCTATTTAGCTCCTGCCAGGCCACCCATAAAGATTAGTGGCTGCACAAAAGACCAATTTTTCTGGAATTCTGATTCCCAGGAGAGTACTTCAAATTCCTCGGTCCTACGTTCCCATCAGAGGCCGGTGTATTTCATTCTGTCGCTCTTCACCAGATTTACTTCAGACTCTGTGGACCGTGAATTCAGCATGAAGTAGCTATAGTCTCGAACACGCATATTTTTGGCCTCTGTTGACTGCTCCACTGTAGCTTTGCGCGGATTTCTCGTATGTTTCACTGAAAACGGGAAGATGGACATTTATCAACAGGCGTACAAGTTCTCTGTCTGCTTCCCGGTACAGCAGCATGGGGTCAACCACCCTCCCTCACTGTCACTCATCTTAAGGCAGCTGGAGGCAATGCTCCGTTAGCGCTTTCTCAGAGTTTGAGCCGTCCTAAGCTGCCTATTGTCACTTCCCTTCGCCGCTCCCCAGCCTGGCCACGGTCAACTCTACCTCCTTGGGATAAACTAGCCTCCAGTAAATCGACGAATTTCCACGAAGTTTTCATGTCGCATGAATTATGTTAAAACCATCACCCAACATTAATTATTCCAATATGTCCATACTATACCTTCTACAAGATGTGTTGTGCCTTGTCAGTCATTTTTGTTCAGCCCTATTGTTCACTCAACGTGAGTCAGTGATGATCTTTAATGACTTCATGTAAGGGGCATAGTTCTTGCCATCTTACAAAACTTGCCATCTTACAAAACTTGATTCATGGACGTATGTTCCGGCTATGCAACTAGATGGAAGGCAGTTTGTTTATTCCCACACGTGTTTCGCTTCTTTTATATGTGAAGCATTTCAGTGCCCTGCAATTCTATAACACATTTATCATTATGTATAAAAAGAAATGTGTTACAGGCCACTAAAGATGCTTCAAATATAATAAACAAACTGCCATTCATGTAGTTCGATGGATGGAACATGCCTTCATGAGTGTTGAAGCAACTAAGGAACGACGGAAAACAGAAAAATTGACGAAAACTGAAAATGCTGCCCTATTATTGGCTTGTAAGTTAAACAAGAAGGGACCTGACATTGATCCTTGTGGCAGTGGAGTTTTAGTGTTCCTCATCACAGTCAGTGAAATCGGAATCCTTGTAGGACCACTTTGTTTTTTGTCCATCTCTCTGTGTATCTATGTTCCCCACTGCTAAGAACACTTTTACTCAGAAACGGAGCCGGCCGGTGTGGCCGTGCGGTTCTAAGCGCGTCAGTTTGGAACCGCGTGACAGCTACGGTCGCAGGTTCGAATCCTGCCTCGGGCATGGTTGTGTGTGATGTCCTTAGGTTAGTTCGGTTTAAGTAGTTCTAAGTTCTAGGGGACTGATGACCTCAGTAGCTAAGTCCTGTAAGTAGGCTGTTTATGTTTTCTTATTGGCAACGTTACGTAGCGCTCTGTATGAAAATCACTGGCTGTGCTGTGTGCAGTCTGTGGCTAGTTTGCATTGTTGTCTGCCATTGTAGTGTTTGGCAGCGGCAGCTGGATGTGAACAGCGCATAGCGTTGCGCAGTTGGAGGTGAGCCGCCAGCAGTGGTGGATGTGGGGAGAGAGATGGCGGAGTTTTGAAATTTGTAAGACTGGATGTCAATTATGAATATTAAGGTAAATACATTGTTTGTTCTCTATTAAAATCTTTCATTTGCTAACTATGCCTATCAGTAGTTAGTGTCTTCAGTAGTTTGAATCTTTTATTTAGCTGGCAGTAGTGGCGCTCGCTGTTTTGCAGTAGTTCGAGTAACGAAGATTTTTGGTAAGGTAAGTGATTTGTGAAAGGTATAGTTTAATGTTAGTCAGGGCTATTCTTTTGTAGGGATTTTTGAAAGTCAGATTGCGTTGCGCCAAAAATATTGTGTGTCAGGTTAAGCACAATCATGTATAAATTTTTCTAAGGGGACGTTTCATATGTCGACCCTTAGCCTGGGATACCTTACTGGAATCTTCTAATTTTTTCTTGTAGTTTGTGTAATTAGTGTAGCTTTTGTTTATTGCTAGCGCGTAATTATAGAGAGAATTTCCTTTGTAGTTGTAGTTTTTCATTGTTGTACACAGTTGTGGCATGCATGTAGATTTGCACCAAGTATTTCGCACCTGCGCTTGCAATTAACTAGATATTATTTTCAGTGCTATGTTAATGTGTTCCCCTATTTTTCCTCTTCAAATTGTGTTTTTATGTGTTGTCGTGTGAAATATTGTGATAATAATGGCGTGTGAAAAACGTAATACTAGGCTCCAAAGTAAACTGAGAAATGACAGTGAAGACGAAAGTAGTGTGTTAGCGCCACCATGTAATGAATTAACTAATGTTCAACATAGTAATTTGGTAATTGTGCATAGGGAAATGGAGCGGGCGGCAAACAATGGCGTAGGCAGTGAAACAATTAGTGAACAGGGAAGCATTATCGATCGATCGCTCGGCAACAGCTCGCTTCAGGAATCCGAAATGATAGGACACAATTTTGCAAATACTGTAGATTCAGGTTTTGCGTCCTCACCGTTTTCTCAAATAAGTCAAGACACATTTTCTGCTTGTCAAAATGTGAATGTTGCTGGTGCAAATGCACTGCCGAAAAGCGTAGAGGAACAGATTCCAGACACTAATGCATTGTTATTACAATTAATGCAACAAATGGGACAAAATCTTCAAAAGTTAGAAACAATGGAACAGAGTCTTCAAACGTTAGACACAATGGAACAAAATCAGAGACAAACACAGCAAAAGCTTCAAAAGCTAGACACAATGGAACAAAATCAGAGACAAACACAGCAAAAGCTTCAAAAGTTAGACACAACGGAACAAAATCCTCAGGGGGGGTACACGCTTACTTTGTGTACCATGTGTTTGGCAAGCACAAGGAGCCCTAGCTAATATGGTATTTGCTTACACAACTTTACACATCGGTACCATACTTTTCTAACACATAAATTACACAGCTATCTGATCATTTAACTGAGAGATAAACATTTTTTACTACGTCAGTGACAGATGTTTATGTAATTACACGGTTGGATAACTTCACACTTACGAAATTGTATTTTGTCTGTACTTTGTGAACTGTTCATATTTTTTTGGACCCATTGTGATATTATGAGAACTTTGAATGATATATTTGGTATGGGATCACGATTTTTAAAGTACGTTTGAGGTAGATGACACTATTGAAATGAGCAGAGAATGTTTTTTAGGTTTTGAAATTGTTGGAGGAAGCTAAGACGTTTTTGAGATTTGACTGAGGAGTTATGATGTTATTTTTACGACGACGATGTGTATTATGCTGTATGAGGAATTTGATTATGCTATGTATTTATTATGATGAAATATTGAAGTGTCGTCGCGAGATTGACGTGTCGACGAATATGTATATGTGTAATAAGGTAAGGAGTAATGAATAGTGGTTAGGGACTCTGACTTGTGAAAAAGGTTGTTGGAAACCAAGAATCGTACTTTAAGAGTTATGAAATGCGTGAATGTATCACAGATCTGTTTCTACAGATTTGTAAAGCAAATTCTCGACCCGTGAAATTTTGTATATGAGACTGTCACTGTAGCGGAAACTGCTGTCGTAAATATTTCGGGAAGAAAGGTAGGTCTCTGTAAGCACCCAGCTGCGCGACAGATGCCTGGAAAAAAAAGCCATTAGGGTGTGCCTTTCCAGAGGCACAGGTAGAAAAAAAGGGAGGCCATTATCCTCGCTATTGACATTCCTTTGTAGAAAGCATCGTAAATATGACACGCTCAAACTTGAAAACATGATTACACTGTAGAGTTCTTAATTTATGATATTTACTGAAATGAAATGATGAGAAACATTTTATGTCTATTGTCTTGCTAGTTGAAAGATTGTTTACTGCATTATGAAATGCCATATGGCTAGTGAATGACGTTTCATGCCTTGCTTCACCTATTTTGTTTAATATCTAGTTTCTAGGTGCACTGCAGCATTGGTTAAAATAAAATTTTATAGATGTACTAATATAAATATTTTATGCCTACTGC
Source organism: Schistocerca cancellata (assembly GCF_023864275.1). Lineage (NCBI taxonomy): Eukaryota > Metazoa > Arthropoda > Insecta > Orthoptera > Acrididae > Schistocerca > Schistocerca cancellata. The sequence goes on along the minus strand of NC_064630.1, from coordinate 774,904,409 downwards.
AGCATTGGTTAAAATAAAATTTTATAGATGTACTAATATAAATATTTTATGCCTACAGATCCAGTAAATAATTTTATGATCTATTCAAAAAAACGAAGGAGCATAAAAAGACATTTCCCTTCACAGGAATTACATACGGAATTTTCTTTTCAACTACTTGGTAATTTTTTTGGTAGAATAAGTAGTGGTGCACCACTTTAATTACATAGACATTAAGATGTGAATATACATTTCCCTTGTCTGCACTGTTGTCTTTAGTGTAATTTTTATTTTATTTATTTTTTTTTTTTGATGAGCTATGTCATGTTTAGATATAAGTTGCTGCTGCTGTTTGCCAGACATAGTGCCACTAAATTTCACTTTGTATTACTCCGTTAAGCTAGTTTTACTACTGTTTTATTTTTCTTGTTGCTGCTCATTGGCTCATATTAGTTGTAATGTTGCATTTTCTCTGTTAATTTAGATTTACTGCTGCTGCCAATTTGCATTTTTTTGTCATTGGTGTTTGCGTTAATTGTTTTGTGCTGCTGCATTGCCTCGTCCCTTAGTTTAGCATCTGAGCTCAGTAGATTTAAGTTAGCTTAAGAAGGGGTAGACTATGTAAGAGAATGAGTTGCGATGAATTTGAAGAAATGTACTGAGAGGTTATACGAGAAAAATACAGAAAGTATGTTTGGATAGGATTTTTTTGGTGGAAGCAAAGGTTGAAATAAGACGAACGATCTATGGAATAAAGTTTTGGGTTGGACTGCAGTACCAAATGTTACACTGAAAACGAACCCTGTCCTTTCCTTTTGTATTATCCCACTATGTGTTTGGGTACCCTTGTGTATTTGTTTTCTTCCTCTCTCTGTGTAGTTTCATAGATTTTCTTCTTCTTCTAATACTAAGCTATATTCACTATGATGAGGAATACTGTTATCCTCAAATATAATTGGCATTAATAATATGTTATTTACCTTGTAAATATTAAAAATTATTTGCATTGTATTTAATTAAGCCCCCATGCACGAAATAATTTTTAATTTTAATAGCTGACTGTCCGGTTACACAGTCTCGTAACCGGTTGGCCCTGACTAGTATTACTCCGCAATCTGACTGCATAGCATAACAACAAAGAATGAAAGAAAATTTCCATTAACACAATTAATTAATCAAGTCCCCAGCAACTATAAAACCTAGGAAACAACAAAACACAAGTGTAGCTGTTCTGTGTGTGGAAGTGTGATTCAACGTACACATCTGGCACGGTTCTTCCTCAATAAGACCAGATATTTTAAACACCATTTATACTGAAGTAATTAAAAAAAAAACAGAAATACCATAATTGCACATAGAAACCACAAATACAGTCTAATACAAGAACACGAGCCAGATGCTTTGTTGACTGAACCTGTGACCAAGAGGCATTATTGTTTAAGACATTGAAATAAAAAAAAGGAATTTTTTACCTTCATATATATTGACGAAAAGCACACTCTGATCATTACAGCATCCCCAATCCAACAATATCTGGTGTCTAGCCCATCAAACAATATGACAACATCTGAACAAGCACTCTCCATGGGAACTTCTCAACAACGACTCACCACTGCTACATCTCAACAAGCACTGCCTACTGCTACTTCTCAATAAGCACTCTCCACTACGACTTCACGACAAGCACTGCCAGTGGAGGCGGCTGAATAATACTCTTGGCGCAATCTCTGGCGCTGTGGCTCAGTGTAGCCACCTTTCAATGTACAAGAAAAACTCCGAACATTGCTAATTTGTAATTATATCACACGAAAAAAAATTTTTTTGGGCATTTGTTATGTCACTCTTGTCTGGTCGCTTGTAAGACCCCCTTTTCTAAGTAACGGGTAGACGTATCACTTTGAAATTCACGTCACATACTAAAGCCTACGGTCCCTTGACGGTGTAAAAGGTTTACGGTTCTACGTCAATGCAGTCAAAAGATACTGCGACATATGTCGCATATTTTAATATGTAATCAGTATCGCTATCGATGACATGCACGAATTGTCGATACTGCATGCCGCGCTTAAATCCGGAAAAATCAAACTTTTTAACAGAAAATTTATTAGAGTACAATACAAATGGAAATCAAAATCCTTTTACATATGAGTAGTGGTGTCTTTCAAGAATAACATTATTCGATGTACCACCTTTAGCCGCGGGGTAGCCGCGCGGTCTTGAGCGTCTTGCCACGGTTCGTGCGGCTCCCCCTGTCGGAGGTTAGAGTCCCCCCTCGGGCATGGGTGTGTCTGTTGTTCTCAGTCTAAGTTAGTTTAAGTAGTGTACAAGACTAGGGACCGATGACCTTAGCAGTTTGGACCCTTAGGAATTCATACACATTTGAACATTCAGCCGCAATGGCCACCTCCAATCTTGTCTTGAAGCGATCCCACGCACTCTTTAAAACGGCGCTGTCCATACTCGCGAATGCCGCTTCGATAGCCGTGCGTAGAGATGCGACATAAGGTGCCTCGTCTTATTCGTAACTCTTTCGACTACCCTCCAAACTTCGCAATCGAGTGCCTTCAAATCCGGGCTGTTTGGGGTTCCAGAACTACTTTGACCGGAACATGTCAACGTTATCCGAGAGTCAGTTTCGGACTAAATGGTTCGTACGAGGTCCTCCTCTGCCATCCGACGCTTTGTTCGCCTGCTGACATTCAATAGTGCCACCAGTTTCCTCAGTGATTGCTACGGGTCCTCCGAAATCAGCACCTGAGCATCTTCGACGTCTGCCGCAGTTCGTGACACGAGTTTCCTCAAATGGCGTTTCCTCGACGGGTTAGCGGGACCTTCCCCAGACTTCCAGTTGCATTATACCTGTCCTCAATATCGTAAAGAGTTGAACCCGGGTACCCGAAGAATCGAACTACACTACTGGCCATTATAATTGCTACACCAAGAAGAAATGCAGATGATAACAGGTATTCATTGGACAAATATATTACACTAGAACTGACATGCGATTACGTTTTCACGCAATTTGTTGCATAGATCCTGAGAAATCAGTACCCAGAACAACCACCTCTGGCCGTAATAACGGCCTTGAGACATCTGGGCATTGAGTCAAACAGAGCTTGGATGGCGTGTACAGGTACAGCTGCCCATGCAGCTTCAACACGATACCACAGTTCATCAAGAGTAGTGACTGCCGTATTGTGACGAGCCAGTTGCTCGGCCACCATTGACCAGACGTTTCCAGTTGGTGAGAGATCTGGCCAGGGCAGCAGTCGAACATTTTGTATCCAGAAAGGCCAGTACAGGACCTGCAACATGCGGTCGTGCATTATCCTGCTGAAATTTAGGGTGACGTGTAACCAATGGCACCCCACACCATCACGCCGGGTGATACGCCAGTATGGCGATGACGAATACACGCCTCAATGTGCGTTCACCGCGATGTCGCCAAATACGGATGCGACCACCATGATGCTGTAAAAACAACCTGGATTCATCCGAAAAAAATAACGTTTTGCCATTCGTGAACCCAGGTTCTTCGTTGAGTACACCATCGCAGGCGCTCTTCTCTGTGATGCAGCGTCAAGGGTAACCGCAGCCATGGTCTCCGAGCTGATAGTCCATGCTGCTATAAACGTCGTCGAACTATTCGTGCAGATGGTTGTTGTCTTCCAAACGTCCCCATCTGTTGCCTCAGGGATCGAGACGTGGCTGCACGATCCGTTACATCCATGCGGATAAGATGCCTGTCATCTTGACTGCTAGTGATACGAGGCCGTTGGGATCCAGATCGGCGTTCCGTATTACCCTCCTGAACCCACCGATTCCATATTCTGCTACAGTCATTGGATCTCGACCAACGCGAGCAGCAATATTGCGATAAGATAAACAGCAATCGCGATAGGCTACAATCCTTTATCAAAGTCGGAAACGTGATGGTAGGCATTTCTTCTCCTTACCCGTGGCATCGCAACAACGTTTCATCAGGCAACGCCGGTCAACTGCTGTTTGTGTTTGAGAATTCGGTTGGAAACTTTCCTCATGTCAGCACGTTGCAGGTGTCGCCACCGGCGCCAACCCTGTGTGAATGCTGTGAAAAGCTAATGATTTGCATATCACAGCATCTTGATCCTGTCGGTTAAATTTCGCGTCTGTAGCACGTCATCTTCGTGGTGTAGTTATTTTAATGACCAGTAACGTACAACACAGTGGGGTGGATTATGATGTGGCTGCGTCCTGCACTGTTCAGTGTTCGCAAAGCAATCACGACACCGTTGCTGCCACTCTAGGCTCCACCTCCGCACGCTGTAGTACTCAATACGGTCCTGTATGTTGTTGCCTTCGACATCCCTGCACTTATGGTATGTTTTCTCTCAGTTTTCCTTCTAAACACAATCTCTTACTCACTCATCCCTGCAGTTGCAGCTCTGTTGCAAGAAGCAGATGTCGGTCAATAGTAAGGTTACGTCCTCCTAGACTTGCGAAAGGCTTTGGACTTAAATAAGTTACCAAAGGCATGTCTTCCGGTCCAGACTGAATACCAGTCATGTTCCTTTCGAAGTATGCTCAGTGTAATACACTCCTGGAAATTGAAATAAGAACACCGTGAATTCATTGTCCCAGGAAGGGGAAACTTTATTGACACATTCCTGGGGTCAGATACATCACATGATCACACTGACAGAACCACAGGCACATAGACACAGGCAACAGAGCATGCACAATGTCGGCACTAGTACAGTGTATATCCACCTTTCGCAGCAATGCAGGCTGCTATTCTCCCATGGAGACGATCGTAGAGATGCTGGATGTAGTCCTGTGGAACGGCTTGCCATGCCATTTCCACCAGGCGCCTCAGTTGGACCAGCGTTCGTGCTGGACGTGCAGACCGCGTGAGACGACGCTTCATCCAGTCCCAAACATGCTCAATGGGGGACAGATCCGGAGATCTTGCTGGCCAGGGTAGTTGACTTACACCTTCTAGAGCACGTTGGGTGGCACGGGATACATGCGGACGTGCATTGTCCTGTTGGAACACCAAGTTCCCTTGCCGGTCTAGGAATGGTAGAACGATGGGTTCGATGACGGTTTGGATGTACCGTGCACTATTCAGTGTCCCCTCGACGATCACCAGTGGTGTACGGCCAGTGTAGGAGATCGCTCCCCACACCATGATGCCGGGTGTTGGCCCTGTGTGCCTCGGTCGTATGCAGTCCTGATTGTGGCGCTCACCTGCACGGCGCCAAACACGCATACGACCATCATTGGCACCAAGGCAGAAGCGACTCTCATCGCTGAAGACGACACGTGTCCATTCGTCCCTCCATTCACGCCTGTCGCGACACCACTGGAGGCGGGCTGCACGATGTTGGGGCGTGAGCGGAAGACGGCCTAACGGTGTGCGGGACCGTAGCCCAGCTTCATGGAGACGGTTGCGAATGGTCCTCGCCGATACCCCAGGAGCAACAGCGTCCCTAATTTGCTGGGAAGTGGCGGTGCGGTCCCCTACGGCACTGCGTAGGATCCTACGGTCTTGGCGTGCATCCGTGCGTCGCTGCGGTCCGGTCCCAGGTCGACGGGCACGTGCACCTTCCGCCGACCACTGGCGACAACATCGATGTACTGTGGAGACCTCACGCCCCACGTGTTGAGCAATTCGGCGGTACGTCCACCCGGCCTCCCGCTTGCCCACTATACGCCCTCGCTCAAAGTCCGTCAACTGCACATACGGTTCACGTCTACGCTGTCGCGGCATGCTACCAGTGTTAAAGACTGCGATGGAGCTCCGTATGCCATGGCAAACTGGCTGACACTGACGGCGGCGGTGCACAAATACTGCGCAGCTAGCGCCATTCGACGGCCAACACCGCGGTTCCTGGTGTGTCCGCTGTGCCGTGCGTGTGATCATTGCTTGTACAGCCCTCTCGCAGTGTCCGGAGCAAGTATGGTGGGTCTGACACACCGGTGTCAATGTGTTCTTTTTTCCATTTCCAGGAGTGTAGTTCCATATTTGTTAATCATATAAAGGGTGGTCCATTGATAGTGACCGGCCCAAATATCTCACGAGATAACCATCAAACGAAAAAACTACAAAGAACGAAACTCGTCTAGCTTCAAGGGGGAAACTAGATGACACTATGGTTGGCCCGCTAGATGGCGCTGCCATAGGTCAATCGGATATCAACTGTTTTTTTTTTTTAAATCGGAACCCCCATTTTTTATTACATATTCGTGTAATACGTAAAGAAATATGAATGTTTTAGTTGGACCATTTTTTTCGCTTTGTGATAGATGGCAATGTAATAGTCACAAACGTATAAGTACGTGGTATCACGTAACATTCCGCCAGTGCGGACGGCATTTGCTTCGTGATACATTACCCGTGTTAAAATGGACCGTTTACCAATTGCGCAAAAGGTCGATATCGTGTTGATGTATGGCTGTTGTGATCGAAATGCCCAACGGGCGTGTGCTATGTATGCTGCTCGGTATCCTGGACGACATCATCCAAGTGTCCGGACTGTTCGCCGGATAGTTACGTTATTTAAGGAAACAGGAAGTGTTCAGCCACATGTGAAACGTCAACCACTACCTGCAACAAATGATGATGCCCAAGTAGGTGTTTTAGCTGCTGTCGCGGCTAATCCGCACATCAGTAGCAGACAAATTGCGCGAAAAACTGGAATCTCAAAAACGTCGTTGTTGGGAATGCTACATCAACATCGATAGCACCCGTGCCATATTTCAATGCTCCAGGAACTGCATGGCGACGACTTTGAACGTCGTGTATAGTTCTGCCACTTGGCGCAAGAGAAATTACGGGACTATGACAGATTTTTTGCACGCGTTCTATTTAGCGACAAAGCGTCAGTCACCGAAAGCGGTAACGTAAACCGGCATAATATGCACTATTGAGCAACGGAAAATCCACGATGGCTGCCACAAGTGGAACATCAGCGACCTTGGCGGGTTAATGTATGGTGCAGCATCATGGGAGGACGGATAATTGGTCCCCATATTATCGATGGCAATCTAAATGGTGCAACATATGCTGATTTCCTACGTAATGTTCTACCGATGTTACTACAAGTTGTTTCGCTGCATGACAGAATGGCGATGTACTTCCAACATGATGGAAATCCGGCACATAGCTTGCGGGCGGTTGAAGCGGTATTGACTAGCATATTTCATGAAAGGTGGATTGGTCATCGAAGCACGTTCACCGGATCTGACGTCCCCGGATTTCTTTGTGTGGGGAAATTTGAAGGATATTTGCCATCGTGATCCACCGACAATGCCTGACAACATGCGTCAGCGCATTGTCAATGCATGTGCGAACATTATGGAAGGCAAACTACTCGCTGTTGAGAGGAATGTCGTTACACGTATTGCCAAATGCATTGAGGCTGACGGACATCATTTTGAGCATTTATTGCATTAATGTGGTATGCGTTCTCAGAAATGATAAGTTCGCAAAGGTACATGTATCACATTGGAACAACCGAAATAAAATGTTCAATAGTACCTACGTTCTATATTTTAATTTAAAAAACCTTCCTGTTACCAACTGTTCGTCTAAAATTGTGAGCCATGTGTTTGTGACTATTACAGGGCTACCTGTCACAAAACGAAAAAAGTGGTTCAACTAAATCATTTATATTTATTTATGTACTAAACGAATATGTAATAAAAAAAATGGAGGTTCCTACTTTTAAAAAATGCAGTTGATATCCGTTTGACCTACGGCAGCGCCATCTAGCGGGCCAACCATATTGCCATCTGGTTTCCCCCTTCAAGCTAGACAAGTTTTGTTCTTTGTAGGTTTTTTCGTTTGACGCTTATTTCGTGAGATATTTGGGCCGGTCACGATCAGTGGACCATCGTGTATAACCGCTCGCTCGACGAGAGATCCGTCCTTAATTACTGGAAAACTGCAAAAATCACAGCAATACACAAGAAAGGAAATACAAGAAATCCGTCGAATTACAGATCCACATTACTGACGTGGATTTGCAGTAGGATTTCGAACACATACGGTATCCGAACACCATGAAGTGACTCGCAGGAAATTACCTATTCGCTCGTAACTAGCACGGATTCGGAAAATTTCGTTCTTGTGAAACAAAAAATGGTTCAAATGGCTCTGAGCACTATGCAACTTAACTTCTGAGGTCATCAGTCGCCTAGAACTTAGAACTAATTAAAACTAACTAACCTAAGGACATCACACACATCCATTCCCGAGGCAGGATTCGAACCTGCGACCGGAGCGGTCGCTCGGTTCCAGACTGTAGCGCCTAGAACCGCACGGCCACTCCGGCCGGCTTCTTGCGAAACACAAACGTATCCTAATTCTCGCGAGGTAATGAGTGCTATCCATAGGAGATGTCAGACTGATTGCATATTTTTAGATTTCCAAAAGGCTTTCGACACCGTTCCTCACAAGCGACTTCTAATTAAATATCGTGCCTAAGGAGTATCGTCACAGATGTGTGACTGGATTCGTAATCTCCTGTAACTAGGGTCACAGTTCGCAATAATAAACGGAAAGTCATCCGAGTGAAACAGAAGTGACATCTGAAATTCTCGAAGGAATTGCTATAGGCCCTTCGTTGTTTCTAATCTATATAAATGAATAGAAGACAATTTGAACGGTCGTCTTAGATTACTTGCAATTGATGCTCCCGTTTACCTAACAAAGTTATCAGCAGTTCAAAACCAGTTACAAAAATATTTGTGCAAGGTACGTAAATTATGCGAAAAGTGGCAGTTGATCCTTAACAATAAAAAGTGTGGGATCATCCATGTGAGTAGTAAAAGGGATCCGTTAAATTTCTATTACACGATAAATCATACAAATTTAAAGACTGTCAATGGAACTAAGTACCTGAGGATTACATTTACGAACAACTTATACTGGAACCGTCACAAAGTAAGTGTTCTGCAGAACCCCAACGAAAGATTGCGATTTATTGGTAGAACACTTAGAAAATACAACAGGTCTACTGAAGAGACTGGCTTCACTATGCTTGTCCGCCCTCTTGTGGAGTAAGGCTGCGCGTTATGGACTGACGGTCGACATCCGGTAATGCAAAGAAGGGCAACTTGTTTTGTATTATAGCAAAATAGGAGAGAAGTATTGCGGATATTATAGACGACTTGGGATGGCAATAATTAAAAACAGGCGTTTACCTTTGCGACGAGGTCTTTTCACGAAATTTAAATATCCTACTTTCTCGTCCGAAGGCGGAAATATTTTTTTTTTCTTTATTGATTTTCAATTCCCCGCGAAGGGGGCGGGCCGGCAGCAGCTTACTATGCTGCTCTACAGCCTACAGACTTTTTGTAAATAAAGGAAGAAGAAAGAAACAAGGAAAAACAGGCGATAAAATGGCGATTTAAAGTGAAAAATGGCGTAAAATTGCGGAAAGTTAAAACAGAAAGCAAAGGGGTTTGGCAATGTAGATAAAAGACACAGGAATCAGACAAGTAACACAGTAGACACACATTTAAAAAACATGGCGACAGTCTGGTTTCTGTTCGCAAGTAATAAAAAGCACACCCAGCGACAGTATGATGGCTGTTCGCTACACTTTCCAAAAGACACAACACGGAGCACGCACTGTAAAAACACACTGTAAAACACTGCACAAAAAAGACGGCACAAAGATGGCACTCCCGACCCAAGGCAGATGGGGGGGGGGAGGACCTGGAGTAGGGGGAAAACAAGGAGGGAGGATAGGAAAAAACGAAAAGGGGGGGGGGGAAACCAAGGAGGGAGAGGACTAATGAAGGGGAGAAGGGCAGACGCGAGAGGGAATGAGAGGAGGCAGAGGAGGGAAATGTAAAAGGACGCGGGGGAGAGAAGGGGGCAAAGAGAGGGGAGGTGGGGAAGAAAGAGGATGGAAGGGGGGGGAGAGGGAGCCCGGGAATAGGACAGAGGAAAGGAGGGAGAGTGAGGATCAGAGTTGATAGGAGGGAGAGAGGGTATCATCTAGGAGGGGGAGTTGATGGAAGCCACCTTGGGAAAGGAGATGTAGGGTGTAGAGATGGAGAGTAAGGGGGACACAACGGTGAAGACATGGCAGGGGGCGGGGATGGGAGAGGAGAGGAGCAACCAGGGGGTGAGGGGGAAATATTTTGTTGACTCCCCTCTACTTATAGAGGAACGACCATCGTGACAGAATGAGCTTCCTAAGTTGTTCAGAGAACCCTCTGCCACGAACTTAACGTCTGAACTGCGCAGTAGAGGTATAGACAGGGTGCCACATTGTCGAGCACTGGCTCAGATTCAGTAACACTGACTTTCTTCGCAGAAACACGATTAAACTGACGAATATTTGAGGAACAGGATGCAGTACGTCACAGTGAACAGCGTATGCTCCGCAACTGACATCTGGTGTGCCCCCACGGAAGCATAACAACTCCTCTAATGTTTTCCAGACACGTACACAATCTGCCAGGGAGCATCAGCGGCACCATCGGAATGCTGACTCACAGTGCTGCTGTCTGCAGGAATGCATCGGCACTGGACGATCGTAACGAAATGCAAAACACAAAATTTCCGCGTGATACAGTGACTGGCAGCTCTCTTTAAGCACGATGATGCCTAAATAAGCAGACTCTAAGAACAGCGGTAAACATCTTATATCTCTAATAATAGTCAGATGCCATTGAAATGGGACGATTACGTAATGTCAGTATTAGAAAAGGCGAATGGGAGACTAATTCGTTGCAAGAGTTCTGGGGAAGTGGGGTACATCTCTAAAGGAAACCACATACAAGGTGCCACTGCAATTTGTTCTAGAATGCTCATCATCAAGTAGACAGGACTGCAGATACAACGGATTCAGACGCACTGCTAGTAACTAACTGGCCGATATTGGTCCGTATGAAACTGTAACATAAATGCTCGGGGGTCTTAAATGTGAATCCTTGCAGTAATGACGACATAGTTCTCACGAAAGTTTATTGGGTAAACTTAGAGAAACTGGATTCGAAAAGATTGGCTTTTGTCTTCAGAGAACGTGAATGATATTATTGTTAAAATTTAATTTTCATTTGTGACAACGACAAAACGCTTCAAAACGTTACCTGGTACCAGCCTACACAACGTATCAACAGAAGCGTAGAATGAAGACAGCAAACGGTGATAACAGTACGCGAATGGAATACGGGAAAAAATCGCCGGTACTGGTACGAAGTACCCTTCGCCGTGAACTAGTCAGCTTGGCCCCAAGACCACCGTGAAATTCAGTTACCTGTACGAACAGTGTTTGTTCGTGCTGTCTCGACACTTCTACAGTGTTTAAAAACCAAGTCCTGTGCTCGGGACTACTGATTAGTCCTTCAGAAAGTCTACTTCGTCTAGAGCAGTGGTTCCCGACGTGGTGGCAATTACGAGGGATAAAATGAACTTTCCTGAGAGGTTAAAAACAACAGTTCGGTCACGAAACTAAACTGTTTTCAAAGATCACTACTATTATCACCATTTCATAAGACCGTAATAGTTCAAAAATGGTTCAAATGGCTCTGAGAACTATGGGACTTAACATCTGAGGTCATCAGTCCCCTAGAACTTAAAACTACTTAAACCGAACTAATCTAAGGACATCACACACATCCATGCCCGAGGCAGGATTCGAACCTGCGACCGTAGTGGTCGCGCGGTTCCAGACTGAAGCGCCTAGAACCGCTCGACCACTCCAGCCGGCACCGTAATAGTGATCACATAAGTTACGTACTCTATAAACACCATCAGAACAGGCCTTGGATGGTCCAGCGGTTCCGACCGACCGCCGTGTAATCTTCAGCCGACAGGAGTCATTGGCTGGGGATATGGAGGGGCGTGTGGTCAGCGCAACGTTCTGCCCGCCGTCCTAAGTTTTCGTCGACAGGACGACCACTTCTCAGTGAAGCAGCTGCTCAATTGGCCTCACAAGGGCGGGGCACATCCCGCTTGCAAACAGCACTCGGCGGCCACCCATCCGAATACTAGTCCATCTAGCGCTAACTTCGATGATCTGACCGGAACCGGTGTTACCACTCCAGCAAGGCCGTTCTTCTTGATTACATAAGTTAGCAATAATTAATTTTTTTTCTTCATATAGCGCGTCACACAGTGTGAAGGAGGTGACAGCTTGCGAAACGAATATATGAACGACACCTTCCTCACATTTTGCGCATTGTACGATGCATCAATCAAAGTAAAACTGAAACATACACTACTGGCCATTAAAATTGCTACACCACGAAGATGACGTGCTACAGACACGAAATTTAACCGACAGGAAGAAGATGCTGTGATATGCAAATGATTAGCTTTTCAGAGCATTCACACGAGGCTGGCGCCGGTGGCGACACCTACATCGTGCTGACATGAGGAAAGTTTCCAACCGATTTCTCATACACAAACAGCAGTTGACCGGCGTTGCCTGGAGAAACGTTGTTGTGATGCCTCGTGTACGGAGGAGAAATGCGTACCATCACGTTTCCGACTTTGATAAAGGTCGGATAGTAGCCTATGGCGATTGCGGGTTTTTCGTATCGCGACATTGATGCTCGTTTTGGTCGAGATCCAATGACTGTTAGCAGAATATGGAATCGGTGGGTTCAGGAGAGTAATACTGAAAGCCGTGCTGGATCCCAACGGCCTCGTATCACTAGCAGTCGAGATAACAGGCATCTTATCCGCATGGCTGTAACGGATCGTGCAGCCAATTCTCGATCCGTGAGTCAACAGGTGGCGTCGTTTGCAAGACAACAACCATCTGCAGGAACAGTTCGACGACGTTTGCAGCAGCATGGACTATCAGCTCAGAGACCATGGCCACGGCAACCCTTGACGCTGCATCACAGACAGGACCACCTGCGATGGTGTACTCAACGACGAACCTGGGTGCACGAATGGCAAAACGTCATTTTTTCGGATGAATGCAGGTTCTGTTTACAGCATCATGGTGGTCTCATCCGTCTTTGGCGACATCGCGGTGAACGCACGTTGGAAGCGTGTATTCGTCATCGCCATACTGGCGTATCACCCGGCGTGATGGTATGGGGTGCTATTGGTTACACGTCTCGGTCACCTCTTGTTCGCACTGACGGTACTTTGAACAGTGGACGTTACATTTCAGATGTGTTACGACCCGTGGCTCTACCCTTCATTCGATGCCTGCGAAACCCTACATTTCAGCAGGATAATGCACAACCGAATGTTGCAGGTCCTGTACTGGCCTTTCTGGATACAGAAAATGTTCGACTGCTGCCCTGGCCAGCTCATTCTCCAGATCTCTCACCAACTGAAAATGTCTGGTGAATGGTGGCCGAGCAACTGGCTCGTCACAATACGCCAGTCACTACTCTTGAACTATGGTATCGTGTTGAAGCTGCATGGGCAGCTGTACCTGCACACGCTCTGGTTGACTCAATGTCCAGCCGTATCAAGGCCGTTATTACGGCCAGAGATGGTTGTTCTGGGTACTGATTTATCAGGATCCATGCACCCATAATGCGTGAAAATGTGATCACATGTCATAGTATGATATATTTATCCAAAGAATACCCGTTTATGATCATTTCTTCTTGGTGTAGCAATTTTAATGGCCAGTATTGTATTTGTTACATAAGCTCAACTGTCTGATGAAGACGCCTTCTCGGAGTTGTATGTAGTTTCCGTAGCAGACAATAAATAGCTGCATTATTCACTTCACAACAGTAAATTAATTGACAGCGCAGCGCAACAGTAGCTATGTTGAAATGGTTCAAATGGCTCTGAGCACTATGGGACTAGATTAGATTAGATTAGATTAATACTAGTTCCATGGATCATGAATACGATATTTTGTAATGACGTGGAACGAGTCAAATTTTCCAATACATGACATAATTAAGTTAATTTAACAACATACTTAAGTTAATATAACAATTTTTTCATTTTTTATGTTTTTTTATTTTTATTTTTAATTTTTTTATTAATATTTTTTTAAAATTTATATCTAAAAATTCCTCTATGGAGTAGAAGGAGTTGTCATTCAGAAATTCTTTTAATTTCTTCTTAAATACTTGTTGGTTATCTGTCAGACTTTTGATACTATTTGGTAAGTGACCAAAGACTTTAGTGCCAGTATAATTCACCCCTTTCTGTGCCAAAGTTAGATTCAATCTTGAATAGTGAAGATCATCCTTTCTCCTAGTATTGTAGTTATGTACACTGCTATTACTTTTGAATTGGGTTTGGTTGTTAATAACAAATTTCATAAGAGAGTATATATACTGAGAAGCTACTGTGAATATCCCTAGATCCTTAAATAAATGTCTGCAGGATGATCTTGGGTGGACTCCAGCTATTATTCTGATTACACACTTTTGTGCAATAAATTCTTTATTCCTCAGTGATGAATTACCCCAAAATATGATGCCATATGAAAGCAACGAGTGAAAATAGGCGTAGTAAGCTAATTTACTAAGATGTTTATCACCAAAATTTGCAATGACCCTTATTGCATAAGTAGCTGAACTCAAACGTTTCAGCAGATCATCAATGTGTTTCTTCAAATTTAATCTCTCATCAATGGATACACTTAAAAATTTGGAATATTCTACCTTAGCTATATGCTTCTGATTAAGGTGTATATTAATTAATGGCGTCATACCATTCACTGTACGGAACTGTACGTCTGTGGTCATCAGTCCCCTAGAACTGAGAACTACTTAAACCTAACTAACCTAAGGACATCACACACATCCATGCCCGAGGCAGGATTCGAACCTGCGACCGTAGCAGTCGCGCAGTTCCGGACTGAGCGCCTAGAACCGCGAGACCACCGCGGCCGGCAGTAGCTATGTAATGGCTACTGCACTGGTGCAGGGCGTACACTGCAGTATCAATTACTCTCCGCAACGCACTGTACGGTGGCTTGCGGAGTATCTGTGCCGATGTAGATATGACTCTTACGTTGGTGGCAGTGGTCAGGCACAAAGCATCGACATCCTGAAGTCTTCTGTCAGTTCAGAAGTAAAGAGGTGTAAAGATTGAGCCTAATTATAGAGCACACATTTTAATTTTTGGTTGATTTTAAATGGGAGTTTAGGTGTGGGCAAAGCAGGTGTCGTCAGGGAGATGAGTGGAGCAGAGGATGCATGTTTCATAGTAGGTGTCTGCACTCAATATGGATAGTTAGCTTCGTTTACTGAGAAGCAGTTGTCAGTGGCACTCGGGATGCACTGAGAATTGCTTTATCATTCTCTAAGAAAGGTAGTTAGCAATAGGTAGCACCAGTAGTCTCATTCAGTCAATATTTCTGGTTTAATGGGACACCTACAAAAGCTAAATGTCATTTATAGTTCGATATTTTAAAAATGAAAGTATTCATAAGAAAATCTCTTTATTCTGAAGTTTATTTCGGTACTGATGGTGATGATGGGCCGAAGGGCGTACCAGCTAATGTGTGATAGCACTCGGGGGTAATTGTGTCTCAAAAGCTGGGAAACACTGGTATAGAGCACAGCACTTTGGATTAGTGCTCTTTCTACCATATTTCAGTGCCATATGCAAATAAGACCCATTTGTCTCGATGTTTACCCAGTACCAATAATCATATAAGACTGTGACAAGCTCGCTTGCGTAGCCGATATAGTTACAGCGAGAGCGGTAGGTCGTGTGGAGTGACGTGTGCTGAGGTTACGAAAACAGGGAATGGTAACTGCTGACTGTGCGGGATAGCTGATACGAGACCAATGCGCCTCCACTGCGCAGTTCCTGTAACACTCGGGAGCGGCAGACCTCTGACGCGGGCACCAGGCACAAGATGAAAAAAGAAAAAAAACAGACTCCCGATAAGTGGGAGAGAGGGTGCGGCGCTTGAATTTGAAATTCTCGCCATACCGCAGTTACGCCGCAGGTCGCGATTGGCGTTCCTGAATGCCACAGGCATCTAGCAAACAGTCAGAACCTCAAAATGGCCGAGATGTGCGAGGTACAACCGAAGAGGCGCGACTGTCGAAAGTTTTCGCGCTGGGCGTTCGCCCACTCAAATATATTACTGGCCATTAAAATTGCTACACCGCGAAGATGAGGACGCGAAATTTAACCGACAGGAAGAAGATGCTGTGATATGCAAGTGATTAGCTTTTCAGAGCATTCGCACAAGGTTGGCGCCGGTGGCGACACCTACAACGTGCTGACATGAGGAAAGTTTCCAACCGATTTCTCATACACAAACAGCAGTTGACCGGCGTTGCCTGTTGAAACGTTATTGTGATGCCTCGTGTAAGGAGGAGAAATGCGTACCATCACGTTGCAATCATTCACGACTGGAGGACTCCACTGTTATCTGCTCTACAACACGAATTAGAAAGTACTATAAAGTGTCTTACGCTATCGTCTGCTGGAAAGCATGCGGCTTTGCGGTTATCATCATATACACACAGCGAAAAAAGTTTTGCATCACCTCGGTTCCTAGAGTTCCGGAATCTGTACAGAAAATTGGAACAGATATCGACATAAACATCATTTCCGCCCATTCTATTGCTCTCGAAAATCACACATTCCATGTAGTACCACCATACAGCGAGACCTTCAGATGTGGTGGTACAGATTGCTGTACACACTGGTACCTCTAACGACCAGTTGCACGTCCTCTTGCACTGTTGCATGCCTGTATTCGTCGTGGCATACTATCAACGAGTTCATGAAGGCACTGTTGGTCCAAATTGTCCCACTCCTCAACGGCGATCCAGCGTAGATCCCTGAGAGTGGCTGGTGGGTAACGTCGTCCGTAAACAGCCCTTTTCAACCTATCCCAGGCATGTTCGATGGGGTTCATGTCTGGAGAACATGCTTGCCACTCTAGTCGAGCGATGTCGTTATCTTGAAGCAAGTCATTCACAAGACGTGCACAATGGGGGCGCGAATTTTAATCCATGAAGACGCTCGCCAATATGCTGCCGATATGGTTGCACTATCGAGTGGAGGATGGCATTTACTATTCTACAGCCGTTACGGCGCCTTCCACGACCAGCAGCATTGTACGTCGGCTCCACATTAATGCCACCCCAAAACAGCACGGAACCTCCACCATGCTGCACTCGCTGGACAGTGTGTCTAAGGCGTTCAGCCTGATCGGTTTGCCTCCAAACACGACGATTGTCTGGTTGAGGGCATTTGCGACACTCATCCGTGAACAGAACGTGATGCCCACCCTGAGTGGTCCATTGGGCATTTTGTGCGGCCCATCTGTACCGCGCTGCATGCTGTCATGGTTGCAAAGATGGACCTCGCCATGAACGTCGGGAGTGAAGTTGCTCAACATGCAGCCTATTGCGCACAGTTTGAGTGGCTGCACGAAAAGCATTATTCGCATGGTGGTGTTGCTGTCAGGATTCCTCCGAGTCATAATCCGTAGGTGGCGGTCATCCACTGCAGTAGTAGCCCTCGGGCAGCCTGAGCGAGGCATGTCATCGAAAGTTCCTGTCTCTCTGTATCTCCTCCATGTCCGAACAACATCGCTTTGGTTCACTTAGAGACGCCTGGACACTTCCCTTGTTGAGAATATAAATGACCTAGTAGATAGTGTCGGAAGTTCCATGCGGCTTTTCGCGGATGATGCTGTAGTATACAGAGAAGTTGCAGCATTAGAAAATTGTAGCGAAATGCAGGAAGATCTGCAGCGGATAGGCACTTGGTGCAGGGAGTGGCAACTGACCCTTAACATAGACAAATGTAATGTATTGAGAATACATAGAAAGAAGGATCCTTTATTGTATGATTATATGATAGCGGAACAAACACTGGTAGCAGTTACTTCTGTAAAATATCTGGGAGTATGCGTGCGGAACGATTTGAAGTGGAATGATCATATAAAATTAATTGTTGGTAAGGCGGGTACCAGCTTGAGATTCATTGGGAGAGTCCTTACAAAATGTAGTCCATCAACAAAGGAGGTGGCTTACAAAACACTCGTTCGACCTATACTTGAGTATTGCTCATCAGTGTGGGATCCGTACCAGATCGGGTTGACGGAGGAGATACAGAAGATCCAAAGAAGAGCGGCGCGTTTCGTCACAGGGTTATTTGGTAACCGTGATAGCGTTACGGAGATGTTTAACAAACTCAAGTGGCAGACTCTGCAAGAGAGGCGCTCTGCATCGCGGTGTAGCTTGCTCGCCAGGTTTCGAGAGGGTGCGTTTCTGGATGAGGTATCGAATATATTGCTTCCCCCTACTTATACCTCCCGAGGAGATCACGAATGTAAAATTAGAGAGATTAGAGCGCGCACAGAGGCTTTCAGACAGTCGTTCTTCCCGCGAACCATACGCGACTGGAACAGGAAAGTGAGGTAATGACAGTGGCACGTCAAGTGCCCTCCGCCACACACCGTTGGGTGGCTTGCGGAGTATAAATGTAGATGTAGATGTAGATGTAGAGAGCCCTTTCTGGCACAAAGTAAGAATGGGACGCGATCTAACCGCGGTATTGACCGTCTATGCGTAGTTGAACTACAGATAACACGAGCCGTGTACCTCCTTCCTGGTGGCTGTCGGACCCCCTCCGTCTAATAGGTGCTACTCATGCAAGGTCGATTACATCTTTGGACGGGTTTAGTGACATCACTGAGCAGTCAAAAGGACTGTGTCTGTGATACAATATCCGCAGTCAACGGCTATCCTCAGGAGCTCTGGGAACCGGGAGGATGCAAAACTTTTCTTGATGTATGTACAACGCAAAAATTTACAATTAGGTCAATGGATCAAATGGCTCTGAGCGCTATGGGACTAAACATCTGATGTCATCAGTCCCCTAGAACTTAGAACTACTTTACTTAAACCTAACTAACCTAAGGACATCACGCACATCCGTGCCCGCGGCAGGATTCGAACCTGCGACCGTAGCGGTCGCGCGGTTCCAGCCTGCAGCGCCTAGAACCGTTCGGCCACTGCGGCCGGCTTTGTAATTAGTAAATAAAACTTCATTCAAGTAGGTCGCTAGGTCCATTTCGCATTTTCTGCTGGAATATGAATGAGGTATAACTATGAAACTATATCCACAAATGGTGACTATATCTGTATTAGAGAATCAAGTAAAAACAAGCGGAAGTGAAACTAAGCTGAAAATTTGTATCAAAATAGCATTCTTCATTCAGTACTTACATTTGAATCTTTCTTTGATTTATGTACTTTTGTTTGCTGATGACGTTGCTATTATTCAAAAAATGAAGATGACCTCTAAAGGTCTCTGTACCAGCTGAACGAAATTTGCAAGAAGTACAACTTTAATATTTCTAGTAACAAAACAAAAATAATGCCAAATGGCTCTGAGCACTATGGGACTTAACATCTGATGTCATCAGTCCCCTAGAACTTAGAACTACTTAAACGTAACTAACCTAAGGACACCACATACATCCATGTCGGAGGCAGAATTCGAGCCTGTGACCGTAGCGGTCGCGCGGTTCCAGACCAAAATAATGCCATTCCGAGGAAAATATCCAGTCAGATCAAAAATTATTTTCGATAATTCAGTTTTAGAACATTTAGTTTGACTGGTACATAGAAGAAAACAGCAACCAGCGACGTTTTACAATGCTATTTATTTATTTAAATAGCGCCGTTACCAGTTTCGAACCGACAGGTTCACCTTCAGACGGCTAGTTCACGTTAATAAAAATTTTACATCAGCTTTGTACATAGCCACGGGCTCAGAATGTCAGTTTTCGACAAAATCTCATATTTAGGCCGTGATAAAAGTTTTCATTTGGACTCTGATATTGAAAATACGAGTAAAATACACCAATTCCAAGCTGTCTGTAGTACCACCATTAGTAGGACATTTGGCCATAAAATACAAAAAGAAACCATCATGAAATTCTGTAAAGTAATGGCAGTTCCGGTGTATCCTACGGAAGCGATAGCTGGGTTACCACAAAAATAAATTTCAAACAGCAGAGGTGAGGTTGAGAGGTTCCATGCCATCTTTTGCATGTCGCCTCTCATTTTCATCAATTTTATTGATGTTCTATGTCATTGCACAGTAGTAACAGACTGAATAAGGTTATTGTAATGAGAGTATTTGTACTGAGAGATCAAAAAATACTTTTCACTTGATTCCTAAACATGTTGCGAGGCGAGCATCGGAGGACGCGGCACACTGCGTTTCCTGTTGGGGGCTGCACTTCCCTGAATTGTGCCTGGCGGAACGACTGACGTCGGTCGAGTTTCGCCTATTGTATGCAGGGCGAAACGACCTGCGAGACGCCTGAGTGTCGCCGCAGTTTATGTGTTTACCGTTCCGGCGCGTCCAGAACGAAGATTCCTGGCACCGAGTGACTGCATTGACCTCTTGATTCTGAGAATACTTGTGGACTGTGCCCTACTGGGTGCGACTGTCTGGCGCCAGATAGCGGGTGGTCTAGGCAGGTTGTTTTCGTAGCCGGTCAAATGGCAAGTTCAATGCCCTCAGCTGAATAAGAGAGGCATAACTGGTCAACTTAAACTGAGGCTAGTTGACGTCATGAAGCCCTGCTCGAAATCGGAGGGAACGGTCGCTATTGGCGCGAATGATGTTCTGAGACAGTGTGGGGGAATTTTGGAATCAGAACTCAATGCCGATTCACAGTTTTTCGAGGAGAGTAGGGAGTAGAGCAATGTTGGCTTCGCTCTTGCGTTGCGCGGGCAGTGGATTGGGGGTCTGATCTTCCTCTGAGTCGGACGGTCTTGCGAGTTGGTCGCTCGTTTTCGGAAGAACTTAGACTTCTCGGACAGCCTTCGCGGCCAGGGGTTGACATAGAGTTGCTGCACGGCAGAAGTCGGCGCCCACATCATCAGGACGCTGCCTACCGACGACGTGCAGCAGATTTCAGTACTGGTACAGTGTTTTGCGGCTCCGGCATTGTAGGACCTTATCAATTTTATACTGAACCACTCAGCAGCACGCGCACTCGCTTTGCTACAAGTCCACATTGCTTGTTTCTCCATGTGATCCCATTTGAGCTCTCACTACTAATTGCGATACTGCTATATAGTCGGGAGATTAATATTTGATTCATTAGGAGCTCCAGTCATTATCGTCAGTCTATTGCATCACAGAGAGTAGGAGCCCCTTGTTCTCAAGCCCCCTCTTATTCTCGTAATATTTCAGTATACCCTATCCTTTAACCTACTGTGTGTGTCGACAATCATGTGCATTTATGTTCTGATATATAATAAATCTCATTGTAATATTTAATCCGCATATCATTTCGTAGATATAGGCAGAATCCCCTTTCCTGTTGTTTATTATGATAAAGTTCTCTTTTTTTGAGCAGATTGCGATTTTTATTAAATTATTGTGAGTGTGCGCTCCTTATTTTACCAACTAGCAGGGTCCACCATGATTTCCTTTCGTTACCGTTGCACGCATAATTAATTAGCTGGTAAATAAGGAGGGCGTCAGTGCATGTCTCGTTCTCATGCAAGATTCGTCTGAATTAAAGAGGTACAAACTCTTCTCTACCCCAGAACCTCGCAAGGTTCCTAAGAAAGACGAACGGCTGCACAAGAAGATATATGATTAGAAACGGCGATATTAGAACAGAATTATATATTTTGAGCACGAATAAAAAAATTCAAAGATATGGTCAAGATTAAAAACAACACCTCACGAGAATGCCAGGACACAGAATTCACAGAAGATCAAGCCGAATAGAAAAAGTGATATTGGAAGACCTAGAAAAAGATGAGAATGATTTTGTGAGTTCGGAACAGGCAACAGCCTAAACCTTGAAAGGAAGATGGTGTGACGATGATGTGATGTTTGATTTATGTAGCTCTTTAGTTTGTCTGAAAAGAAGTTCCTGCTAACGGTGGATTGCTTCCTCTGTTATTTCTGTGGTCTGAATGGGATAACATCCGTAGGCTTACGACATTATCAAACGAAATATGTTTAGCTGAGACAAGACATACTTCCTTGACTATTTATGTACTTCCCATCGGAGATACTGAATGGATTGCAATGAGAATGGACTCAATAAATGAAGAACATTGTTGCGAAGTATGTACCTCTATATACATTCCCCCTTCCCGGTTTGTTTGACATTGATGCTTGGGGAAATCATTTTTTGCGATTTTCTCGCCGAGGCCATTTTGCGAGCCGTGTGTGGATGGAAGTAATACGTTGCCCGTCTCTACCTGGCAAACATGCTGCCGAACTTTCAACCTCCCCGTGTTGCACAACACTTCTCATGTAACGCCCGTCACTGGAATTTTACTGCTTGCTAAATAATCCAGCGACGAACCGAAATAATCCAGCGACGAACCACGCCGTCCTTCGATGTATCTTCTGTGCCTATTTTTTTAATCGACCTTGGTAAGAGACCAGGCTGATGAGCAATACTCAAGTGTTTTATAAGTCATTTCTTTCGTGCATGACTTGCATTTACTTAAGACTCTCAGGCTGCCATCCACCTTTACTACGATAGCTTTTATGTGCTAATTCCACTTTAGGTCGCTCTGGACGGTTACTCCTAGGTATATTACAGCCGTCATTGCTTTCATCGATTTATTCGTGCGCAATATATTAAATTCATTTGCGTCCTCGTTCAACTGCCAGTCTCTGCAGCAAGCATTGATTCTCGGCAGGTATTCCAGCATTTCGCTGTAGGGCTGGGTTTGGGTCTTTCCGACAGACAACAGCATCACCAGTGAACAGTTTACTGCCGCTTCTGGCGTTATCAACTGTAATATGATTTCTGAAGACAGTGCATAACGGTGCTCAACCACTCCCTTAAGGTACCCCAAAAAACATTTTATTTGGTGATTTCAACCCGTCAGGAACGAGTTCTGTCTGCTAGAAAGTCTTGGATCTAGTCACGAATTTTGGCCGATACTCGGTATACTCGATTTCGTTCACGGAACGATAGCGCCGAACTGTACTGGGTGCCTTCCGGAAGTTCAATGAATACTGCATGAACCCTTGTACCGATGTTCATTTCTTCTATGAACATATCCATTATACACTCGCTATTGACACTCTAATCACTTTAGGCAGAAACTAATTTTTATTAATGGGATGTGTATCGACAGAGTACAAATTTATGGGGAGAGTCATAAAATGCGTAATTGCTACCAACTTTTTACCAGATGCAGTAGTTCTTGCAACAGCTACATTAATGCCAAGGTACTGGTATCGATGAAGGAGGTGTTCTAATTACTATCCATACACAGGAATATCACTCTTTTCATATTTTACTGCTTAAATTTCCACTGAAGTTCGTTTCAACTTGGGCTACGCTAAAAATGTTCTCTAATGAGGTCATTATTTTGCAGAGAACATGCGGGCATGTCTCAGTATAAAGCTGATATATATACACTCCTGGAAATTGAAATAAGAACACCGTGAATTCATTGTCCCAGGAAGGGGAAACTTTACTGACACATTCCTGGGGTCAGATACATCACATGATCACACTGACAGAACCACAGGCACATAGACACAGGCAACAGAGCATGCACAATGTCGGCACTAGTACAGTGTATATCCACCTTTCGCAGCAATGCAGGATGCTATTCTCCCATGGAGACGATCGTAGAGATGCTGGATGTAGTCCTGTGGAACGGCTTGCCATGCCATTTCCACCTGGCGCCTCAGTTGGACCAGCGTTCGTGCTGGACGTGCAGACCGCGTGAGACGACGCTTCATCCAGTCCCAAACATGCTAAATGGGGGACAGATCCGGAGATCTTGCTGGCCAGGGTAGTTGACGTACACCTTCTAGAGCACGTTGGGTGGCACAGGATACATGCGGACGTGCATTGTCCTGTTGGAACAGCAAGCTCCCTTGCCGGTCTAGGAATGGTAGAACGATGGGTTCGATGACGGTTTGGATGTACCGTGCACTATTCAGTGTCCCCTCGACGATCACCAGTGGTGTACGGCCAGTGTAGGAGATCGCTCCCCACACCATGATGCCGGGTGTTGGCCCTGTGTGCCTCGGTCGTATGCAGTCCTGATTGTGGCGCTCACCTGCACGGCGCCAAACGCGCATACGACCATCATTGGCACCAAGGCAGAAGCGACTCTCATCGCTGAAGATGACACGTCTCCATTCGTCCCTCCATTCACGCCTGTCGCGACACCACTGGAGGCGGGCTGCACGATGTTGGGGCGTGAGCGGAAGACGGCCTAACGGTGTGCGGGACCGTAGCCCAGCTTCATGGAGACGGTTGCGAATGGTCCTCGCCGATACCCCAGGAGCAACAGTGTCCCTAATTTGCTGGGATGTGGCGGTGCGGTCCCCTACGGCACTGCGTAGGATCCTACGGTCTTGGCGTGCATCCGTGCGTCGCTGCGGTCCGGTCCAAGGTCGACGGGCACGTGCACCTTCCGCCGACCACTGGCGACAACATCGATGTACTGTGGAGACATGACGCCCCACGTGTTGAGTAATTCGGCGGTACGTCCACCCGGCCTCCCGCATGCCCACTATACGCCCTCGCTCAAAGTCCGTCAACTGCACATACGGTTCACGTCCACGCTGTCGCGGCATGCTACCAGTGTTAAAGACTGCGATGGAGCTCCGTATGCCACGGCAAACTGGCTGACACTGACGGCGGCGGTGCACAAATGCTGCGCAGCTAGCGCCATTCGACGGCCAACACCGCGGTTCCTGGTGTGTCCGCTGTGCCGTGCGTGTGATCATTGCTTGTACAGCCCTCTCGCAGTGTCCGGAGCAAGTATGGTGGGTCTGACACACCGGTGTCAATGTGTTCTTTTTTCCATTTCCAGGAGTGTATATAAGCGCTGATTGCACTGCACTTTATTCCTTTGAATAACAGTACGTAATTGAGGGAGTCTTTCTTCTCACGGTATTCCTGTTGACACTCACATTAACGGAGTAAACACAAATTAAAATACACTTTCACTTTGTAATTACTTGTGAGATCTACGAAATACTCATATCAGTGGATTTGCCTAATCGAGAACTACATCGCCATACCAAAAAAACAGAATTACTCCATTTGGGTGAATCTTAATGATTAAAAACGTTACAAAAATGTATTGTTTTCTGTTTCATGGATTCTTTGTTACATGTTATCCCAGTGAAAACAGATTATAAATATCTAACAAATCGGATGTTAAAGGTGAAAAATTTATGTATCCAACGCTGTATATTAACAGTACTGTATTATTTAGATCGATCAGCACTGATTTAAACTCTGAATCCGCTATATGCAGACCAGTTCACAGTGTACCTCGCAAACAGATGACTTAAAACACTGCATTGTTTGGGACCAGTGACTGTCATATCTGGTGAGACATTTTCCCGGCTCCTGCGGTGACGTAGTGCATTATTTTTGTGGCTGGTGTTTCCTGGGTATCGACCATGGCGAGGCGGAAGGCGTGAGTGACGTCACAGCCGGCCAGCCTTTGTGTGAGTCCGCCTCCCCCGCAGTTAGAGCAGGCGGTAAAGAGGAAGGGGGCGGAGGAGGAGGAGGCGGAAGGGGGGAGGGTAGTACAGGTGGCACAGCGCGCTGTTACACGTCACCATTGGCACTGCGTCATACCCACCCGCAGGGCGCTTATAGCAGCTACGGACACCGTGGCAACGTTACGTGCATACACAAACACTACCTCTTCAAATCAGAGTTTTACTTTACCTGTATGGAGAACACGTCTTTACAGTCCACACCAAAACGACAGAAGTTTGATTCCAAACTCGAGGCGACAAAAATCATGGGATAGCGATTTGCACATATACAGATGGCGGTAGTACCGCGTACACAAGGTACAAAAGGGCAGTGTATTGGTGGAGTGTCGTTTATACTCAGGCGATTCATGTGAAAAGCTTCCCGACGTAATTATGGCCGCACGGGGGAATTAACATACTGTGAACACGGAATGGTAGTTGGAGCTAGACGCATGTGACATTCCATTTCGGAAATCTACATCTACATCTATACTCAGCAAGCCACCTGACGGTGTGTGGCGCAGGGTACCTTGAGTACCTCTATCGGTTCTCCCATCTATTCCAGTCTCGTACTGATCACGGAAAGAAAGATTGTCGGTATGCCTCTGTGTGGGCTCTAATCTCTCTGCTTTTATCCTCATGGTCTCTTCGCGAGATATACGTAGGAGGGAGCAATATACTGCTTGACTCCTCGGTGAAGGTATGTTCTCGAAACTTCAACAAAAGCCCGTACCGTGCTACTGAGCGTCTCTCTTGCAGAGTCTTCCACTGGAGTCTATCATCTCCATAACGCTTTCGCGATTACTAAATGATCTTGTAACAAAGTGCGCTGCTCTCCGTTGGATCTTCTCTACCTCTTCTATCAACCCTATCTGGTACGGATCCAACACTGGTGAGCAGTATTCAAGCAGTGGGCGAACAAGAGTACTGTAACCTACTTCCTTTGTTTTCGGAGTGCATTTCCTTAGGATTCTTCCAATGAATCTCAACCTGGCACCTGCTTCACCGACGATTAATTTTATATGGTCATTCCATTTTAGATCACTCTTGATGCCTACTCCCAGATAATTTATGGAATTAACTGCTTACAGTTGCTGACCTGCTATATTGTAGCTAAATGATAAGGGATCTTTGTTTCTATGTATTCGCAGCACATTACAGTTGTCTACATTGAGATTCAACTGCCATTCCCTGTACCATGCGTCAATTCCTTGCAGATCCGCCTACATTTCAGTACAATTTTCCATTGTTACAACCTCTCGATATACTACAGCATCATTCGCAAAAAGCCTCAGTGAACTTCCGATGTTATCCACAAGGTCATTTATATTTATTGTGAATAGCAACGGTCCTACGACACTCCCCTGCGGCACCTCCTGAAATCACTCTTACCTCGTGATGACTTCTTTCCATTGAGAATGACATGCTGCGTTCTGTTATGTAGGAACTCTCCAATCCAATCACACAATTGGTCTGATAGTCCATATGCTCTTACTCTGTTCATTAAACGACTGTGGGGAACCGTATCAAACGCCTTGTGGAAGTCAAGAAACACGGCATCTACCTGGGAACCCCTGTCTTAGGGAATTCAATATTGCGAGACCCACACTGTCCAGAGTGTGCCAAGAATACGAAATTTCAGGCATTACCTCTCACCACGGACAACGCAGTGGCCGACGGTCTTCACTTAGCGACTGAGAGCAGTGCCCTTTGCGTATAGTTGTCAGTGCTAATAGACAAGTATCACTGAGTGAAATAGCCGCAGTACGACGGAATTATCCGTTAGGATACTGCGGCGAAATTTGGCGTTAATGAGCTGTGGCAGAAGACGACCGACGCGATTGCCTCTGCTAACAACACGATATCGCCTGCACCTCTCCTGGGATCCTGACCACATGTCCTTTGGACCCTAGACGACTAGAAAACCATGGCCTGGTCAGATGAGTCCCGATTTCAGTTGGAAGGAGCTGAAAGTAGCGTTCGAATGTGGCGCATACCCCACGAAGCCGTGGACCGAAGTTGTCGACAAGGCACTGTGCAAGCTGGTAGTGGCTCCATGGCGGTGTGGGCTGTGTTTACATGGAATCAACTGGGTCCTCTGGTTCAGTTGAACCGATCGTTGGCTAGAAATGATTATGTTCGTCTTCTTGGAAACTACACTACTGGCCATTAAAATTGCTACACCAAGAAGAAATGCAGATGACAACCTGGTATTCATTGTACAAATATATTATACTAGAGCTGACATGTGATTACATTTTCATGCAATTTGGGTGCATAGATCCTGAGAAATCAGTACCCAGAATAACCACCTCTGGCCGTAATAACGGCCTTGATACACCTGGGCATTGAGTCAAACAGAGCTTGGATGGCGTGTACAGGTACAGCTCTGCCCATGCAGCTTCAACACGATACCAAAATTCATCAAGAGTAGTGACTGGCGTATTGTGCCAAGCCAGTTGCTCGGCTACCATTGATCAGACGTTTTCAATTGGTGAAAGATCTGGCGAATGTGCTGGCAAGGGCAGCAGTCGAACATTTTCCATATCCACAAAGGCCCGTACAGGACCTGCAACATGCGGTCGTGCATTATCCTGCTGAAATGTAGTGTTACGCAGGCATCGAATGAGGGGTAGAGCCACGGGTCATAACACATGTGAACTGTAACGTCCACTGTTCAAAGTGCCGTCAATGCAAACAAAAGGTGACAGAGACGTGTAACCAATGGCACCTCATACCATCACACCGGGTGATACGCCAGTATGGCGATGACGAATACACACTTCCAACGTGCGTTCACCGCGATGTCGCCAAACACGGATGAGACCATCATGATGCTGCAAACAGAACCTGCATTCATCCGAAAAAATGACATTTTGCCATTCGTGTACCCAGGTTCGTCGTCGACTACACCATCGCAGGCACTCCTGTCTGTGATGCAGCGTCAAGGGTAACCGAGCCATGGTCTCCGAGCTGATAGTCCATGCTGCTGCAAACGTCATCGAACTGTCTTGCAAACGTCCCCATCTGTTGACTCAGGGATCGAGACGTGGCTGCACGATCCGTTACAGCCATGCGGATAAGATGCCTGTCATCACGACTGGTAGTGATACGAGGCCGTTGGTATCCTGCACGGGGTTCCGTATTACCCTCCTGAACCCACCGATTCCATATTCTGCTACAGTCATTGGATCTCGACCAACGCGAGCAGCAATGTCGCGATACGATAAACCGCAATCGCGATAGGCTACAATCCGACCTTTATCAAAGTCGGAAACGTGATGGTACGCATTTCTCCCCTTTACACGAGGCATCGCAACAACGTTTCACCAGGCAATGCCGGTCAACTGCTGTTTGTGTATGAGAAATCGGTTGGAAACTTTCCTCATGTCAGCGCGTTGTAGGTGTCGGCACCGGCGCCAACCTTGTGTGAATGCTCTGAAAAGCTAATCATTTGCATATCACAGCATCTTCTTCCTGTCGGTTAAATTTCGCGTCTGTAGCACGTCATCTTCGTGGTGTAGCAGTTTTAATGGGCGGTAGTGTATTTGCAGCCATTCAAGGATGGAATTTTTATGGATGACAATGCACTATGTCACCAGGCCACAACTGATCGCGACTGCTTTGAAGATCATCCTGCGCAATTCGAGCGATTCATTTGGAAACTCAGATCGCCCGACATGACTCCCATCGAACATTTATGGGACATAATGGAGAGGTCAGTTCGTGCACAAAATCCTGCAGCCGCAACACTTTCGCAATTATGGACGGCTATGGAGGCAGCATGGCTTAATATGCCTGCAGGGAACCTCCAATGACTTTCTGAGCCCATGCCACGTCGAGTTGATGCACTACGCCAGGGAAAAGTCTGGTACGATATCGGGAGGTATGCCATGACTTTTGTCAAATGGTTCAAATGGCTCTGAGCACTATGGGACTTAAAATCTGTGTCCATCAGTCCCCTAGAACTAAGAACTACTTAAACCTAACCAACCTAAGGACATCACACACATCCTAGCCCAAGGCAGTATTCTAACCTGCGACCGTAGCGGTCGCGCGGTTCCAGACTGAAGCGCCTAGAACCGCACAGCCACACCGACCGGCCTGACTTTTGTCACCTCAGTGGTTTCTGTGTAAGCCTTAACTACTGCTATCCGCATCAATTTGAACCTGCTTACTGTATTTGAGCCTGCACCCTCCCTCGTTCAGTTTCAACCCCCTCTCCCCTCCCCCCTACACCATCCTCCACACGCTTCCCTTAATTATCAAACCGTTATTTCTTTGTTGCCACTCAATCTTTCTGTCAACCGATCCCTTCTTTTGCTCAGATAGTACTACATTTTTTTTTCGCCATTCGCCTTTATAACTCCTGATTAGTTAATCAAGCTACCCATGTAATATTCTTTTGTAGGGCGTCTGGAGACTTGCAGACATGGAGACTTGCGGCCAGCGGAGATTTATTGACGGAATCGGTATGGGGGGGGGGGGGGATTTACCTGGTCCAAAAGTACTGGCTGCCCCCTCAGCAGTAATACCCATCGCAGCTGCGGAAAATTGCTTCCACTTCGCACAATACGTCATATTCATACAATAAATAGTATTCTTTAAAATCACACGTTATTAAAAAGTCTTGACATCCAGCTGTACCGTGCCTAATTACACAATGATTCCCGAGTGGCTAGCCGCGCGGTCTCCCACGCTGCTTCCCCAGCGGGAAGGCGTGCCGGCCGGTGTCGTGTATTCTCCGCCCTGTGAATTTTCCGCCCAGAAAAGGTCGAGGAATGGTCTACTAAGCCCCCGAGTGTTCTCCGCCCTGTGAATTTTCCGCCCAGAAAAGGTCGAGGAATGGTCTACTAATCCCCCGAGTGTTCTCCACCCTGTGAATTTTCCGCCCAGAAAAGGTCGAGGAATGGTCTACTAATCCCCCGAGTGTTCTCCGCCCTGTGAATTTTCCGCCCAGAAAAGGTCGAGGAATGGTCTACAATCCCCCGAGTGTTCTCCGCCCTGTGAATTTTCCGCCCAGAAAAGGTCGAGCAAGGGCCCACTAATCCCCTGGGGACCCGAGCTAGCATGCTCAAGCTGTACGGTACAAGCCATACTATATGTTGCATGTAACAATTTCAGTGTTATTAGTTCTGATATGTATATGTTTTTAGGTAAAGAGTTCTTACTGATTAAAAGTAGAAAAAAAGATGATTCTATTAATTTATGCAGAAGTTTGATTTAGAACAAATACACAGCGACGTTGCCCAAGTGGAGCACAAAATAAGTAAATAAATAAATAAACGAGTAAATTAAGGTCAGGTTTTTGAAGGGCCATTTGTTGGCTGGTTCAGTGCTGAAATTTATTAAACTTGCGTCAGAGAAGCGCTCGACACAGAGGATATGAAAGAAGGCGCAAAAATATTATACTTCAAGAGTGCATTTGTAGATGGTGAAAAAATCAAGAACCTATTAAAGAGGTCGTTCTTGATAAAACTGAAGGACTTAAAGAACACGTAGAAAATCTTGCACATAACTATCATGCAAAAGAAGACAGTGTATTAGCTGAAGAAAGAGCAAATGAAGAAGAATCCAATGAAAGTAGTACTAATATTTTCTTTACTGACATCTGTCAGTGACCTTTGACTGTCTTGGAAGTCTAACGATTGAATCATCAATATAGCAAGCGACAAAAAATTTAAAAACAAACATTACTCATTCATTCCTGTTTAACAGACAATGAGTTAAAAAAGAGCGTTAACTAACAGTTAAGGTCTGACTGCTTTTATATCAGCCACAGCGTGCGAATGTCTTTAGAACTTGGATGGCACATTCGACTAAAAAATTTTTGATGTAGCCTCTTTACCACAGGCACGAGTTTGAACAACGCATATAAATTTATTAAAAGTTTTCAAGCGTGGAACAAGTCTAACTGTAAACAGAACTACCTTACCTAAACAGCACATCAAGCGGAAGAATGGTCCTATCGGAATTAGTAAATAAATAAATGATTCTGTGAGGATCGTAATTGGTAGATGACAGAAGTCCACGTTGGGTTCCAAAATACATAGCTAAACCACTGCGTAAATGTCAGTCTGCAGTAGAACAAAATATTCGAAGAGTAGGTAACAAAATAGGAAATTAATACAATTCTGTGTGAGCTCGAAATTGATCCTGGCAAATATCGCCAAGTCGTTCAATAACATAATATTTAAATACATCAGGAGTTTCATCTTTGCATCATTAGTGCGCGTCTTTCTAAAGTGAATGGGAACTCACAAAAAGCAAGTTTACATTCCAAAGATATGCTTAATTTTAGCTCAGTATATGATCATTCATCATTACAACCTAGAGAAAACCAGTTTCGCGTTTGGTGTTTCATGTAACGTCCGCAGTTGTGGTCATTAGAGAGTTAGATTTCGCTCGGATTGTTGGTTACGCGAGAGGTGGGGGTGGGGGGTGGGAAGTTACCATGACCTCTTTAAGGAACCTTGACAGCATTTGCTTAAACAAGGAAACCAAATACAGTAGACTATGGATGGCCAAATGACTGAGCCCTGGTTAGCCACTGCGCTAACACCGCTTGGTACGATAAACAACAAACAGTAGACAGAACAAAATAAGACTTCACATAGACTTCAGAATAGTTCAGTATAGAAAGAAGATTCGGTTCTTTTCCAGCACCAGACAGCAGTCATTGCCAATAGACATATTTTCATAAAAGTGCAGTTATTAAATACACGGAAATATTAAGTGGCATTATGTTCACACATGTGTAGTGTAGCTTAATTTTAACTGTTAATTTGTAAACACTACTGAGGCATGGGACTAGTGGCGCTTTCGGTTTGGATGCGTTAGAAATCACATACCTAAACTTTTAAAAATATTCTGATTCCCATCGCACTTTATCCAACCTTTGGACTGGCTAAATGACAAAAGTAATTTTATTGTCATTTAGGCGTGTTTAAAATCAGCTTATAAGCTTCGTCAAATTTATCTTTTTTTTAAGATTGCTATTTACATGTCATATATTTTTTTATTTATATGCATATTCTGATACATTATTTAGACTAGTTGTTGAAGGTAGGATATAGCCTTCAAGCACGTCTTTATGTCAGCATTCTCCTCGTACTTTTTCAGTATTTTCTCCAGCCTTTCATCCCGTTTCATGTACACTGTTTTCTTCCTTTTACCTTCCATACTCAGCTCTGTTCTCATTAATGCGCACGCTGTATTTTCTGCTTCTGTTTTCATGCAAGTGATTACATCATTAATTTTAGGGTTTGGTTTGGAAAGCATATTATTAATTTTGTTACGCCAGCCCTCTACGGAGTTAGTTGTTCGATGGAGCCGTTTGTAGCAGCTCCAAAGGCTGATAGGGTTTTCTTCATTTTCCAACCATCTCTCTAAAATAGTCGAAAAAGAAAGCCTTGGAACATTCGGTGCCTGTGAATGTATCTCCAGCCAGCCATCACATGTATCTTCAGGCCGTAGAAACGCCAGCGCAGCACACATGCGCATCTGTTGTCTCACTTCTTCATTTTCTTTAATTTCGCGAGTGAGTCAAAGATCCTGTACCTTCTTCCAGAGAGACTTTCTCATGTGGAAATTGCATCCATGCACTGAGGAGGTTGGTAACATATGTATAATTGCAGGACTCACTGCTGACTCAAAATCTATAGTCACACTTGCAGGGTTCCATTCTGGAATTTTTTCCAGCACATTTCTGAAAAGCCGGATGTAAGTCTCTTTCCTTTTATTTGACAATAATGCAGATGCAACTGCGTAGATATTAGTCTCATTTTAATTACTTCCAAAATCTGCATGAATTGTATATATCTGTGAAAACTGTTTACTACAGCACTTCAACATACCATCGATAAAAAGTCTCGTGTACTTCTTAGAGCCTCTCTCCCTGCTCTTCCACAGAAAACTATTATCCTGTCTCCTGATTTATCGTCGCTTAACAGGAAACTGCTGCCGTCATTCATAGTTAATAGCTGTGCTTTAAGTTCAATCTCCTTTTGTTGTGGCGTAGCAAGACAGCCACGCCACTCGGAAGTAGCCGAAATGCACGCGCTACACACGCCGGCTGGCGTGAGGTCTGAAACAGGATACGTAAGGAATGCTATAAAGAAAAGTACGTAGCTGCTGTAATACTTAACTTTAATCCATCATTGTGGTACATCGCTCTTGACGATACAAATGAGACTCTTTAAATACAAGCACTGTAAGGTTAATGGCGCCTTGCTAGGTCGTAGCCATGGACTTAGCTGAAGGCTATTCTAACTGTCTCTCGGCAAATGAGAGAAAGGCTTCGTCAGTGTAGTCGCTAGCAAAGTCGTCGTACAACTGGGACGAGTGCTAGTACGTCTCTCTCTAGACCTGCCGTGTGGTGGCGCTCGGTATGCAATTACTGACAGTGGCGACACGCGGGTCCGACATGTACTAATGGACCGCGGCCGATTTAAAGCTACCACCTAGCAAGTGTGGTGTCTGGCGGTGACACCACACCTTTCTTGTATGTGGATCCCTCTCACTTCCCTGCGACTTTGCCCTTTGCTTGTACAACGTCCTATTCGTTGTTCGCTGCTTTGGCAAGCTACCTAGCTCCTCTGAACATATTTTGGAAACAGACGTATTTTCCTCTCGTGACCACTTCTTTGCCTGGTTCGGAGTCCTCTGTACTTCCAACCTCGCGTCACCCGGAGCTCCACATTGATGCTCGTGCGGAAAGAGCACTGTAGAATCCTTGGTTTTAAGCTTTCCTCGGCAATGCTTCCCTTTCTGTTTTGAACAGCGCCAAATCACAGTCCCGTCTTCCTTCGTTTTCTCCACTGTGTAAGAATAACCTTCATAGTGGCAACTAGGCTTGCCACGAATTGTCGTTGAAAATTCCATATCATAACTACTGAGATGGTAATATCCAAGTGGCACGATGTGAAGTCTACGAAAACTAGAGCGATACTAACAGGCAGACTGGACTGTCCGGGCGGAGTACAAATGGTTCAAATGGCTCTGAGCACTATGAGACATCTCAGGTCATCAGTCCCCTAGAACTTAGAACTACTTACACCTAACTAACCTAAGGACATCACACACATCCATGCCCGAGGCAGGATTCGAACCTGCGACCGTAGCGGTCGCGCGGTTTCCAAACTGTAGCGCCTAGAACCGCTTGGTTACAGCAGCCGACGGGGCGGAGTTCGGCCGAGTCCAAAGAACAGGTAGAGAAAGGTGATTAGGACGGCCCGGGTGCAGGTAGGACGGGACACAATGGGCGCAGGTACGAGGCGGGCAGTTCGCAGATTTCTAGTGGGGCGGAGAGTTCGCAGGGCGGAGAATTCGTACATTCGTGCCGGTCCCTGGTGGGAATCCGCCTGGCGGATTAGTGTCGAGGTCCGGTGTGCCGGTCAGCCTGTGGATGGTTTTCAAGGCGGTTTTCATCTGCCTCGGTGAATGCGAGCTGGTTCCCCTCAGTTACACTATGTCGGCGATTGCTGCGCAAATACTGTCTCCGCGTACGCGTACACGATAATTACTCTACCACGTCAACATTTGGGGTTACACTCGTCTGGTATGAGACGTTGCCGGCAGAGTCCACAGGGGGCCGACCCGTACAATTGTAACCTCCCCCTCACTTATCGACCTTAATGACAGGGAAAAATTAAACCGCGTGTACCTAATGGAAATTTGGGAAAACCAATCGTCACCGAAGTTAATCTGTCGGTAAAGAGGGAGGAAAGGGTTACATCTAAATGAAAGGAAAAATGCTAATGAAAGAGGTGGAAATTAATTTTGAAAAGGGGTAAAGTTAATAAAGAAAGTAAATGTGCGGCCGTTACGTTAACAATTAACTAGCGGTAATTAGATATTTGAGATTTGGGGGAAATTACAGTCGCCAGTCCTAAGGACAATTACTATAGTAACTGAAAGAGAAAGATTATTACACATATAATTAGCACTAGAAGTGTGGCAATTGAAGGTTGACACGTGTAGTGTGAAAAACTGTTAGTTTTTCAGAAGTAATAAATTTCGCTACACTCTGACTTAATGTAGCAAAAGAATTAATAAAACAGGAAAATCGAAAGTTAATTTAGTGACTGAAGTTAATAGTGAGCTTTCTTTCTGAAGCACATCGAAATTCAGTCAAATACGGTTAGTCTTGGACTACCTCAACAATCATTTCAAAAGCTACTTGAATCTACGCAATTTAGAAATAAGGGATTTAACTTTGAACTTGAATTAACTGATTCTGAACAATTAACAATAGTAAAATTTAGTACGTACCAAGCTGAGCTGCAGTCACAGGTAAGCTAAAATACGGTAACAAAACTCGCACTCTTAATTCGTGCTTGTGTAATCTGAATATTGTAGCCAGCTATGAATACCTTAACTGAACTTTGAAATTAAAGCAGTGAAGTAGGATAATGTTACTTTAGTGCTGGCGTTTGAATTTCAACGACACTCGGGTTCATTCCGAAAAAGGAAGGGTAATGCAATTGGGACAATGAGCAACAAAGGTTCATGCTACGTTGCTGTAGTTTTGTGATTTGAACAGTTTTAAAAGCTGAGGTCTGCCATACAGTTCTAAAACTTTACGTGCGTCCAGTCTTCCTTGTCGGTTGATTGAAGGTTTGAAGCCGTCGATCGAGGAGGTGGCGACAGTCACTCATTGTCGGCCGTCGCTGTTGCAGGTGCTGGATGTTGGCGCGCCTTCTTCTCGACACGGTCACCAGACGAAACGGGCTCTTGATGTGCGCTAGCTAATGTTTCCCGTCCGCGACACCATGTCAGAAACTATCATCACAAGTCGAGCGCAATTACATGCTGCCAAACCCCGAAAGCGCGGCAACTCGCGGGAGCTTCACACAACACACCTGCTCCACTCGCTACTCCCGCCAGACTCTCTCTGCCCAGCCCGTGCTCCACGCGGCAGAGTTAACACTACCAAAGATCCTACACACTTTGATTCTTCACGCGACCTATCGATGTAATCGTTCGATAGCAGTTTTCCCTAGGCAAGACCCAGCGTAAAAATACAAATAATATTTACGTAGCAAACCAATTATACATCGACATAAATGCATAAATATATATATACAAATATTTAAACAATTACGATATACAAAGACACAGAAATGTTATATCTTCAGGTAACAAAATAAGGAAAAAATTTGCAGTGCAATAGATGGAAATAGGAGGATATGCATTTCCGGCGTTACACAATAACCGTGGGTTCGGTGTGGGGTGGCGGTGAGGTAGATGGTCTGTTGTGGCCTGCTATGAGGTTGTGGACCACTGAGGGCTACGGCGGAACGAAGCCTCTCCGTCGTTTCTAGGTCCCCGGTTCAATACACAATGATCAAAATCTAAATTTGTGTACACACTAAGAAAAAAAAAGCGACACTCCACGAAGGAGTTATTCGAATAGGACGGAAATCGGTAGATGTGAAGTACATATACAGACAAACCAAAGATTACAATTTCAGAAAAAACTGGATGGTTAATTGAATACAAACAGGTTCACAAACTGAGCAAGTCAACAATGCGTTGGTTCACTTTTGTCCCTAACGCAAGCAGCTATTCGGCTTGGCATTGATTGACAGAGTTGTTGAATATCATCCTAAGAGATATCGCACAAAATTCTACCCAGTTGGCGTGTTAGATCGTGAAAATACCGAGCTGGTTGCAGGTCCCTGCTGATAGTGCCCCAAACGTTCTGAGTCGGAGAGATCTGGCGATCTTGCTGACCAAGACAGGGTGTGTGAAGCACGAAGGCAAGCAGCAGAAACTCTCGTTCTGTGCAGGCGGGCGTTATCTTGCTGAAAAAGCAAGCCCAGGATGGTTTGGCATGAAGAGCAACAAAACGGGATGCAGAATATCGTCGATGTACTGCTGTGCTGCAAGATTTCCCAGAATGACAACTGAAGGGGTACTGCTGTGAAAAGACTATCAATCCTGGTTGTCGGGCTGTATGGCAGGCTGCCATCAGGTTAGTAACCCACCACTGACTGGGTCGTCTATAGACAGGTGTTGTGTACATACTTCCGCGTAGTCAGCACGTACACAACCTTCCCAGTAGAGCACGGCCCGCTAAGCGCAACAGTGCAGGCGCAGCACTCGTCCATCGCCGCACTACGAGATGGCGCTGCCATAGCGACGGACCAAATTCTGCTTCCGCCGATCCGCGTGTTAATATGTAACGCAGCCAATGAGATTGCTGCTTACGTAGAACCTTTTCTCCTCGCAGATCACACTCGCGCAGTGATACATGAACGCGCGAGGTATTATAAAGAGTGTACAGACCTCCGATTAGTCAGTCTGCATTTGTCTGCACCAGTGTGTACCAGTCTGCATTTGTCTGCACCAGTCTGTACCAGTCTGCATTAATCTGTACCAGTCTATAGTCAAGTTTCAGTCTGCGCCTAATAAGATTACCATATTCCTGTACATAGCCATGAAGATAAATGTATAGACACTTTTGTCAAGTATCAGAGATATATGTGAGAATAAGATTAATGTACCAATATCCAAGGGAACTTCAGATTGTCAGTTGTAAATAGCATCCAGAACCAAGTTAAGTAATTTTTATGCTTGTTATTATTTTAATAAATGTGTGTGTGAAATTAATCAAGTTCTGTTTAAAGTTGGTCACCGTCAGTCTGCTACTGTAAGCGTGCAAGTGGCATTTCTATCGTCTGACCTAACGGCAGAAGATAAACACGCCACGATAAGATCTCGAGACATATTGCTGACACTCGCCTACTTCGTTAGAGCGACAAGTCCAATAATCTGATGGTGTGTGTACCGAAGGTCTTACAGTACGCACACCACAACAGGTCTTCACTGGCCATCGGGGATC
Organism: Schistocerca cancellata; assembly: GCF_023864275.1. Taxonomy (NCBI): domain Eukaryota; kingdom Metazoa; phylum Arthropoda; class Insecta; order Orthoptera; family Acrididae; genus Schistocerca; species Schistocerca cancellata. Next base: position 774,866,148 of record NC_064630.1, on the reverse strand, counting down.
TGTTCTAAGAAGGACTCATCACTGAAGACAATTTTACTCCAGTGAATGAGATTCCAGACTGAGGACGCGTCTGGAGATGCTCCAGGCAACAGTGGGATACCAACCTGGCTGTCTCCCGCCATTCGGCCCGCCACCAAGAACTGATGGTCTGGGATCCCATTTCTTTTCATAACAGGATCCCTTTTCTCGTCGTCGATGGGATACTTAAGCAAAGCGATACGTCGACGACATTTTGTTGCCCTTCATAGCAAGCCACCTCGGGCTTACATTTCAGCAAGATAATGCCTGCACACACACGGCAAGAGTTTCTACTGCCTGTTTTTTTATTTTTTTTATTTTTTGTTTTTTTATTTTATTTTATTGCCAATTGAGAACGTTTGGAGCATTATGGACAGGGCCGTGCGACCAGCTCGGGATTTTGACTATCTGAAGCGCCAGTCGGACAGAATTAGTCAGGAGGATATCCAACAACTACATCAATCAATGCGAAGCATGAGGGCCAGAGAAGGATCAGCGAGTTGTTGACTTGCTCGATTTGTAGAACTCTTTCTCCTGAACAAATCACCCAACTTTTTTTGAAATTGTAATCATTTGTTTGTCTGCACGTGTACATCACATCTACCGAATTCCGTTCCATTCGGATAATTGCTTCATGGCGCGCCTTATTTTTTGTCTTCTGGTGTGTTTTTAAGACTTTTTCCCGGTTCGTTTGTATTTGCATATTATTCAACATTGATCTTCATGCCATACGAAATTAAAATCACAAAAAAGTTGTATTTTTTACGTTTTTTTATAAATGTAAAAACACGGATATAACTTCTTTACTGTTTTTCATGATGATTGAACTATTTGCGTTTGTTGATATTATACCACTAAACATCAATCAGATGACCATCCTGTCGCCAAAAATTTCAGTTACCGGTACCCCTAACGATTTTTCAACCGCAATTTACTGTCTGAATATCAAAACATTACAGGCCTATTACAAATGATTGAAGCGATTTCATAAATTCACTGTAGCTCCATTCATTGACATATGGTCACGACACACTACAGATACGTAGAAAAACTAATAAAGTTTCTGCCGCCAGAGCGCTCGAGAGCGCAGTGAGACAAAATGGCGACAGGAGCCGAGAAAGCGTATGTCGTGCTTGAAATGCACTCACATCAGTCAGTCATAACAGTGCAACGACACTTCAGGACGAAGTTCAACAGAGATCCACCAACTGCTAACTCCATTCGGCGATGGTATGCGCAGTTTAAAGCTTCTGGATGCCTCTGTAAGGGGAAATCAACGGGTCGGCCTGCAGTGAGCGAAGAAACGGTTGAACGCGTGCAGGCAAGTTTCACGTGTAGCCTGCGGAAGTCGACGAATAAAGCAAGCAGGGAGCTAAACGTACGACAGCCGACGGTTTGGAAAATCTTAGGGAAAGGGCTAAAGCAGAAGCCTTACCGTTTACAATTGCTACAAGCCCTGACACCCGATGACAAAGTCAAACGCTTTGAATTTTCGGCGCGGTTGGAACAGCTCATGGAAGAGGATGCGTTCAGTGCGAAACTTGTTTTCAGTGATGAAGCGACATTTTTTCTTAATGGTGAAGTGAACAGACACAATGTGCGAATCTGGGCGGTAGAGAATCCTCACGCATTCGTGCAGCAAATTCGCAATTCACCAAAAGTTAACGTGTTTTGTGCAATCTCGCGGTTTAAAGTTTACGGCCCCTTTTTCTTCTGCGAAAAAAACGTTACAGGACACGTGTATCTGGACATGCTGTAAAATTGGCTCATGCCACAACAGGAGACCGACAGCGCCGACTTCATATGGTGCTCCACCGCACTTCCATCATGATGTTCAGCATTTCTTAAACAGGAGATTGGAAAACTAATGGATCGGTCGTGGTGGAGATCATGATCAGCAATTCATGTCATGGCCTCCACGCTCTCCCGACTTAACCCCATGCGATTTCTTTCTGTGGGGTTATGTGAAAGATTCAGTGTTTAAACCTCCTCTACCAAGAAACGTGCCAGAACTGCGAGCTCGCGTCAACGATGCTTTCGAACTCATTGATGGGGACATGCTGCGCCGAGTGTGGGAGGAACTTGATTATCGGCTTGATGTCTGCCGAATCACTAAAGGGGCATATATCGAACATTTGTGAATGCCTAAAAAAACTTTTTGAGTTTTTGTATGTGTGTGCAAAGCATTGTGAAAATGTCTCAAATAATGAAGTTATTGTAGAGCTGTGAAATCGCTTCAATCATTTGTAATAACCCTGTATTTCTTTGTTCTCTCATATGACATCATTAACAGTTTTTCATAAACCACAGGAGATTATGGATTCAGTGAGCACAGTAACATGGAGTACATCATTCTTCTTTCTCAACCATTCACGTAACCATTTTTTCTCTTGTTATTGTATTTATTTTTCCTTTTTTGGCGACAAACGCTTAATCATTCTTCCGCATCTAGGTTTCTTGCAATCGATTCGCCAAATGAAAACACATACATAATTACTGATGGCATGATGATGGCTTCAGTGTATTGAAGGACTGACAATTATAGTACTGTTAAAAAAATATTGGATGTGTTGAAGCCCCGTATGTGCAAGCAATGATGGGAAACATGCTAACACAACGGCTCGAAAACGAAGACTGCGGACACGCCAGCCGGAGGGAGGCCTTCTCTCGTCCCGATTGATCGGTGGCAAAGCTACCTGCAAAGGTGGTGTCCGCCAATCTTCGGCGAACCCTGCTGTGCGCTACAGTCTGGAACCGCGCGACTGCTACGGTCGCAGGTTCGAATCCTGCCTCGGGCATGGATGTGTGTGATGTCCTTAGGTTAGTTAGGTTTAAGTAGTTCTAAGTTCTAGGGGACTGATGACCTCAGCAGTTAAGTCCCATTGTGCTCAAATCCATTTTGAACCTGTTGTGCGCATACCTCAGTGTCCGCTTTTCTCCGGAATTTTTCCGTAGAGCCACTTTTCAAAAGCTTCTGTTCTGTTTTCGCCTGAACTGATTACTGTACACGTGTCACTTCCGAACAAGGCTACACTCCACACCTATGACTTCGTAAGAGATTCTCCAATTTTCAAAGTTATATTCGGTGTTAACAAGATTTTTATTTTATTTTTCAGAAATGCTTGTCTTGCTATTGCCAGTCTGCATTTCATAATCTCTCTTCTTCAGCTATCATCAGTTGTTTTACTGTTCATATACCAAAACTCAACTACAGTATTACGTTTAGTGTCTCATTTCCTATACTAATTTTTTTAGCATCATCTATTTAAATGGACTACGTTCTATTACCCTTTCGTTAATATTCACCTTCTAACTTCTTTTCAGTAACTGTCCATTCCTTTCAACTGCTCTTCGAAATACTTTGTCATATCTGAAACAATTACAATATCATTGGCAAATCTCAAACTTTTTATTTCTTTCGCCTTTCCAGATTTCTTCCTGGTTTCCTTTACTGCCTGCTCAGTATTCAAAATGAATAACAATGGGGATAGGCTACACACATGTATCACTCCCTTGCCAACTACTGCTTCCCTTTCATGTCCCTTAACTGTTGTAATTGCAGTGTGTTTTCTATACAAGTTGCGCTCTCTGTATTTTATACTGTTTGTTGTTGTTGTCTTCAGTCCTGAGACTGGTTTGATGCAGCTCTCCATGCTACTCTATCCTGTGCAAGCTTCTTCATCTCCCAGTACCTACTGCAACCTACATCCTTCCGAATCTGCTTAGTGTATTCATCTCTTGGTCTCCCCCTACGATTTTTACCCTCCACGCTGCCTTCCAATACTAAATTGGTGATCCCTTGATGCCTCAGAACATGTCCTACCAACCGATCCCTTCTTCTGGTCAAGTTGTGCCACAAACTCCTCTTCTCCCCAATCCTATTCAATACTTCCTCATTAGTTATGTGATCTACCCATCTAATCTTCAGCATTCTTCTGTAGCACCACATTTCAAAAGCTTCTATTCTCTTCTTGTCCAAACTATTTACCGTCCATGCTTCACTTCCATACATGGCTACACTCCATACAAATACTTTCAGAAATGACTTCCTGACACTTAAATCTATACTCGATGTTAACAAATTTCTCTTCTTAAGAAACGCTTTCCTTGCCATTGCCAGTCTACATTTTATATCCTCTCTACTTCGACCATCATCAGTTATTTTGCTCCCCAAATAGCAAAACTCCTTTACTACTTTAAGTGTCTCATTTCCTAATCTAATACCCTCAGCATCACCCGACTTGATTCGACTACATTCCATTATCCTCGTTTTGCTTTTGTTGATGTTCATCTTATATCCTCCCTTCAAGACACCATCCATTCCGTTCAACTACTCTTCCAAGTCCTTTGCTGTCTCTGACAGAATTACAATGTCATCGGCGAACCTCAAAGTTTTTTTTTCTTCTCCATGGATTTTAATACCTACTCCAAATTTTTCTTTTGTTTCCTTTACTGCTTGCTCAATATACAGATTGAATAACATTGGGGAGAGGCTACAGCCCTGTCTCACTCCCTTCCCAACCACTGCTTCCCTTTCATGCCCCTCGACTCTTATAACTGCCATCTGGTTTCTGTACAAATTGTAAATAGCCTTTCGCTCCCTGTATTTTACCCCTGCCACCTTCAGAATTTGAAAGAGAGTATTCCAGTCAACATTGTCAAAAGCTTTCTCTAAGTCTACAAATGCTAGAAACGTAGGTTTGCCTTTCCTTAATCTTTCTTCTAAGATAAGTCGTAAGGTCAGTATTGCCTCACGTGTTCCAGTATTTCTACGGAATCCAAACTGATCTTCCCCGAGGTCGGCTTCTACTAGTTTTTCCATTCGTCTGTAAAGAATTCGTGTTAGTATTTTCCAGCTGTGGCTTATTAAACTGATTGTTCGGTAATTTTCACATCTGTCAACATCTGTTTTCTTTGGGATTGGAATGATTATATTCTTCTTGAAGTCTGAGGGTATTTCGCCTGTTTCATACATCTTGCTCACCAGATGGTAGAGTTTTGTCAGGACTGGCTCTCCCAAGGCCGTCATTAGTTCTACTGGAATGTTGTCTACTCCGGGGGCCTTGTTTCGACTCAGGTCTTTCAGTGCTCTGTCAAACTCTTCACGCAGTATCGTATCTCCCATTTCATCTTCATCTACATCCTCTTCCATTTCCATAATATTGTCCTCAAGTACATCGCCCTTGTATAGACCCTCTATATACTCCTTCCACCTTTCTGCTTTCCCTTCTTTGCTTAGAACTGGGTTTCCATCTGAGCTCTTCATGTTCATACAAGTGGTTCTCTTATCTCCAAAGGTCTCTTTAATTTTCCTGTAGGCAGTATCTATCTTACCCCTAGTGAGATAAGCCTCTACATCCTTACATTTGTCCTCTAGCCATCCCTGCTTAGCCATTCTGCACTTCCTGTCGATCTCATTTTTGAGACGTTTGTATTCCTTTTCGCCTGCTTCATTTACTGCGTTTTTATATTTTCTCCTTTCATCAATTAAATTCAATATTTCTTCTGTTACCCAAGGATTTTTACTAGCCCTCGTCTTTTTACCTACTTGATCCTCTGCTGCCTTTACTTCATCCCTCAAAGCTACCTATTATTCTTCTACTGTATTTCTTTCCCCCATTCCTGTCATTTGTTCCCTTATGCTCTTCCTGAAACTCTGTACAACCTCTGGTTCTTTCAGTTTATCCAGGTCCCATCTCCTTAAATTCCCACCTTTTTGCAGTTTCTTTAGTTTTAATCTACAGGTCATAACCAATAGATTGTGGTCAGAGTCCACATCTGCCCCTGGAAATGTCTTACAATTTAAAACCTGGTTCCTAAATCTCTGTCATACCATTATATAATCTATCTGATACCTTTTAGTATCTCCAGGCTTCTTCCATGTATACAACCTTCTATCATGATTCTTAAACCAAGTGTTAGCTATGATTAAGTTGTGCTCTGTGCAAAATTCTACCAGGCGGATTCCTCTTTCATTTCTTAGCCCCAATCCATATTCACCTACTACGTTTCCTTCTCTCCCTTTTCCTACACTTGAAGTCCAGTCACCCATGACTATTAAATTTTCGTCTCCCTTCACTATCTGAATAATTTCTTTTATTTCATCATACATTTCTTCAATTTCTTCGTCATCTGCAGAGCTAGTTGGCATATAAACTTGTACTACTGTAGTAGGTGTGGGCTTCGTATCTATCTTGGCCACAATAATGCATTCACTGTGCTGTTTGTAGTAGCTTACCCGCATTCCTATTTTTTATTCATTATTAAACCTACTCCTGCATTACCCCTATTTGATTTTGTATTTATAAACCTGTAATCACCTGACCAAGAGTCTTGTTCCTCCTGCCACCGAACTTCACTAATTCCCACTATATCTAACTTTAACCTATCCATTTCCCTTTTTAAATTTTCTAACCTACCTGCCCGATTAAGGGATGTCACATTCCACGCTGCGATCCGTAGAACGCCAGTTTTCTTTCTGCTGATAACGACGTCCTCCTGAGTAGTCCCCGCCCGGAGATCCGAATGGGGGACTATTTTACCTCCGGAATATTTTACCCAAGAGGACGCCATCATCATTTAATCATACAGTAGAGCTGCATGTCCTCGGGAAAAGTTACGGCCGTAGTTTCCCCTTGCTTTCAGCCGTTCGCAGTACCAGCACAGCAAGGCCGTTTTGGTTATTGTTACAAGGCCAGATCAGTCAATCATCCAGACTGTTGCCCCTGCAACTACTGAAAAGGCTGCTGCCCCTCTTCAGGAACCACACGTTTGTCTGGCCTCTCAACAGATACCGTTCCGTTGTGGTTGTACTTACGGTACGGCTATCTGTATCGCTGAGGCACGCAAGCCTACCCACCAACGGCAAGGTCAATGGTTCATGGGGGGGATTTTATACTAGCTACCTACAAAATTTCCACTGTACATTGTCTAAAGCAATTTATTTCGTAATCCTGCCTGTCTGCCATCTGAAGGCGTAGGCCTTCAGATGGTGGACAGGTAGGATTACGAAATAAATTTTGTCGCACGAATCACTTTTTACTATCACTTACACACCGCCACACTTAGACACCGCCATTACACACTACAGTTCGGAGCCCGCTACCAGGAGAAGGTTCTAACCTGTCTAAGCAAAGCGGGAAAGTCGACCGAGTAATGTGCACAACATGTAATGCCTCATCCGCTATTGAGAACAGAATACACTGAGCTGACGAAACTCACGGGACGCCTCCTAATATCGTGTCGGATCTTCTTTTGCCTGGCGTACTGCGGCAACGCGACGTGTCGTGAACTCAACAGTTCGTTGGAAGCCTCCCTGCAGAAATATTGAGCCATGCTGCCTGCCTCTTTAGCCGCTCATAAGTGTTGCCGGTGTACAAACTGATTTCTCGATTATGTCCCACAAATGTTCGATGGCATTCATGGCGGCGATCTGGGTGGACGAATCATTCTCTCGAATTCTGCAGAATGTTCTGAGAGGCACCCACATGCCTTGCTCATACTGTGGCATCAAGCAGTCAGGCCTGCAAGAGGAGTGGTCTGCCAAGCGAGTGGATTCATTCTTATTTATCGAGTAACATGAACTCTCGTACTCACAATTAAGTTACAAATTATCCTCCTGTATGAATAATACGCAACGGAAACACGCATCTGACTATCAGTAATTTACAGAACTCTGACTGTTCACTACGCACTGGCAATACTTCATTTTCTTTCCTTTTTATTTAATGGCTTTTATCAACACGTGGCCATCGCACTGAATATGAGTGGCGCACACATTATAAATTCTGGATATCATGACAACATACAATTCGATGGAAAAGTCCACCAATCTCTTTCTTTTCACTATCTTATTTATTCCGATAAATTCTATAACCTAAACACACAAATTATATAACCTACAACAATAACCCATGAGAAATTCCGCCCAGTGGGCATGGCTTTACATTGGTGAATCTCTATATTATGGTCTCGTAATTATTTAACGCTACAGTGAACTTTCTGGATAGGATGGTGGATCTTTTATTATTTCTCACACTTCGACTCTCACAATCATCATCACGAAACTTTCCTCCAGACCGAGCGGTACAGAAGAAACAAGCATAACCCACAAATCTTTTGAAACTACCTCGCTACTCTCCCATGCAAACCACACATACTCAAATTACATGACATACACCACACTACAATATGAAATACTACACAGGTAATAGTCACAACTTTATCACTTTCAGCTTTCCCACTTCAATTAATATTTATCCCAGTTTTACACGACACTGCCCCACTTCGTAATTCTACTTTCCTACTATGAACTCTGGAGATATATGCACGTCTTCCTGTGCAATGCAAGCCAAGTGGCGTTGCTGGATAGACGGCCGACTCACCTTGTTTCTCTCTCAGAGTTTGAATCTAGCGTCACACGGAATCATATCACGCAAAGTAATATTAAGAACGTATTCATCACACACGCGAGTCCTCAACTGATACCGTGGACGAGTACTTCTCTTTATCCTTTGTCTCATACACAGTTTGAGACTCACACAGTACTCACCATGTGGAAGTACTCATCTCTAATTTCAAGTCCTGCACACGCCATTTCTTAAATATTTCAACTTATGGTACACACGCTATGTCTTAAATATTTCAACTTATTGTACACACGCTAGTAATTCAGTTTAACTTAAGCACACGGAAGTATTTCAACTTTTTGCTACACGTGGTTTCATTGTGACTGTTGGTCACTTCCGAAGATTACTACAATCCCATTAATATTACCTGCCTGACAATTAATTCTCCCCACAAAAGTTCCTGAAATAGAGAAATTATTATTTCAAACTACTCTTAAATATTCCTCATGCATACCATGTCTCCACTCTTTCCTCATTACGGAGCACAACTAAAACAGGTCATTACAGCACAAGATCCAGCGGCAGAGTGCTGAAACATGGCCGTTCTCGAGGTCCTCTCGCACCTCTGCTGAAGTGGGGGAGCACCTTGCTACCGTATTGGTCATCCACATTTCAGGCACTCAAAGCTCAGGTAAGTTTCATCTCTTCGGTCCCACCAAAGGTGGCCAAAGGATCGACTCAAAGATGATCATATATTCACATTCACTATCTGCGGTTTGCAGACGACCATACATTCATTCATTTCAAAAGATCTCACCAAACTGGATGTAGGGATTTACTTTGTGGGAGTGCACATGTGATCAATTAAATAAATAAATTGTCATTCTTTCCCACACTGGTATCCGGCTTCGCTGTATTAATTGAAATTGAGTTATTTTACAAAAAAAATCTGTTGTTCTGACAGAAATAATGAAGTATGTTGTACCTATTTTCAATGTCGGACGGTACTGTACCCTTTCAGTTCTTCAAATCAATCCCAAACAGTTGTGCTCCGGTGGTACAAGGTCCTCTATAAAAAATCCGCCATTGTTTGGGAACATGACGTCCATGAATGGCTGAATGGCTGTACATGGACTCCATGTAGCCCAACATAACCATTTCCAGTCAAGGACGGTTCAGTTGGACCAGAGGACCCAATCCATTCCATGTAAACACAGCCCTTTATGGAGCCACCTCCAGCTCGCGCAGCGCCTTGTTGACAACCTCGATTCATGGCTTCTAGGGGTCTGCACCACACTCGAACCCTGCCTTCAGCTCTTACCAACAAAAACTTGGAGTCATCTGACCGGACCACGGCTTTCCTGTCGTCTATGGTCGAATCGATATGGTCACGCGCGCAGGAGAAGTGCCGCAAGCGATGCCCTGCTGTTAGCAAACACACTCATTGGTCGTCTGCTGCCACAGCCCATTAACGCCAAACTTCGCCGCACTGTCCTAACGCATTCGTTCGTCGTACGTCCCACATTGATTTCTACGGCTATTCCAAGCAGTGTTGCTTATCTGTTAGCACTGACAACTCCACACAAACGCCGCGGCCCTCGGTTAACTGAACGCCGTCGGCCACTACGTTATCCGTGGTAACAGGTAATGCCTGAACTTTCTCGGCGCACATTTGACACTGTGGCTCTCTCAATGCTGAATTCCCTAACAATTTCCGAAATGCAATGTCCCGTGCGTTCAAAATCTGTTAATTTCCGTCTTGTGACCATAATAACGTCGGAATCCTTTTCACGTGAATTACCTGAGAACAAATGACAGCTCCGCCAATACACTGTCGTTCTACACCTTTGTAATGACACATTCCGACGCAGAGACATACAGTACCTTAAAGGCTGCGCCAAAGATTAAATTGAGAGGCATGTAGGTTATAATCTTTGTAATGTTCACATTGGATTCTCTTTTGTTTCATACTCCAAGAAGGAGCTAAGGGACACTTTTGATTGTTGCCTCGTGGAGGATGGACGTAATTTTTGGTGTCTGCGGAAAGGCAGCCATATTGTTAGTAATTATGGTTTGTGCGACGAGCAGAGCAAGTCTTATTGTCTTGTGAATAAAAAATAGTGAGAAGTATCGAAGTGTTACGAAAATTATTTAAAGCAACGTAGCATTGTATTCCTTGGTTTCCACCGTCTTCGTGAAGTGAACCGATGCCGACTTAGGAAGATACACACGGTCAGCAAAGAGAAGAACTTCGATGGCGACTGATGAATTAATATTGTGGCAGAAGGACTAATTCTACGTCTAAGGTGAGAACTCTGATTATATCAACAATGACGTAGAATTCAAAATGTAATTAATCGGAATGGTAAATTATATTACAGGCATATTTCACGCAGCACTGTATTTGTCCGCATTCAAGCCGGTCAATACAATTCGTAAAAAAGCCTTTCAAATATTCTAAAGTTAAAAAACACAATAATTTGACAAATATTTTTTTATTTATTTCGCCACACCTTGTTTGTGTACGCCATACTACCGCCATCTGATTGTGTGCGTATTATTATCCCATGACTTGTCACCTCAGTGTGTATTTTGTATGACTTAGCTATTAAGGAAATATATTGCGAGTAGTTTGTCTGTCGTGGTCTTTAAGGTATGAGAGCCATCCACTCTCAATCTGTCTCAAGTATTCGTATTTATAAACCTACGTGGGCAGGGCGCCACGAGCGCTCACTGCTGCCAACACGTGGCTTTACAAACAGCTGATTGCGTCACTTGTCAAAGGCGTCTCTGTCATTGTGATAGACTGTGGTGGAGGATGCCAAGGGAGACGCCAGTGTCAGACTTTCACCTCTAGCTCAGTTTATCGCTTTTCTTTCTCGCAGTTTCCTGTGACAATTATACAAAACATACATACTCATCTAATAATTCGCAAGAAACATTTGAAGAAAGGAGCAGCACCTGTATGAATATCAAGAGTTCAAACGGCAAGCCAGTAATAAACAAAGGAGGTCAGATTGAAAGATAAAAGAAATATGGAGAAACGCTCTGCGAAAGAAAAAAATCAGAAGAACATGTCACGGAAAGGGCTGAGGACATGGATAAACATGAGGTGGTAGAAACGATACTGCGAGAAGAATTTTACAAAGCACTGAAAAAGCTACGTCAATCCCTCAGAATTATTTGGATCCTCATTAGGAACGCCATGACAAAGCTGTTCGATCTAGTACAGAAGCTATATGAAACAGGCGAAATACCTTCAGTGTTAGAGAAGAATGTAATGAGGCCAAATCCAATTGAGACAGGTCTGTAGGGTATCAGTCTCATCTGCATATCAATTTCATGAGTTGTGCTTGCAGAATAAGGACGCGAATTATTTACAGAAGAGTGGAAAGACTAGTAGAAGCTGACCTCGAGGAAAATTGACATGCGTTCCGGAGAAATGTAGGAGCACAGGAGGAAATAGTTAAACCACGATTCATCTTAGAGGATGAGTTGAAAAAGGGCAGTGCACAGCATTCGTAGATTTAGGAAGCTGTTGATAGTGTTAACTGGAATACGCTGAGATTTTGGAGGCAGTAGGGATAAAGCAGAGGGACCAAAAATTATTTGCAACTTGTAAACAAACCAGAGTACGGTCGCCGGCCGCGGTGACCGAGCGGTTCTAGGAGCTTCAGTCTGGAACCGCGCGACTGCTACGGCCGAGGGTTCGAATCCTGTCTCGGGCATGGATGTGCGTGATGTCCTTAGGTTAGTTAGGTTTAAGTAGTTCTAAGTTCTAGGGGACTGATGACCTCAGATAAGTCCCATAGTGCTCAGACCCATTTTTAGAGTACGGTCATAAGAGTTGAGGGACACGAAAGGGAAGCAATAATCGAGAACAGAGTGAGACGAGGTTGCAGCCTATCAATTATCTTATTCCATATGCACAATGCACAGCTAATAAAGGGAACTAAAGTATAATTTATAAAGAGAACAAAAGTTCAGGAAGAGAAATATAAACTTTATTATTTGGAGATAACGTAGTCCTGTCAGAGACGGCAATGGACTTCGAAGATCATTTCAACGGAATGGATAGTCAGCATAAAAGTTTTCCAGATATGGTACTGCGTCATGCTGTAAAGTAACACTCAGTGAATAAAAGTGAAGTTTCGGCCACAGTTGTAGTAAACATACAGAAAACCCAGTGCAGTTGTTGCTCAAATTTCATATTTGTTCGCTAGAGGTTAAAAGGGTCGTTCGAAAAGTAATGAAGCACTTTTTTTTCTCGGCCTATTTCGGATGGAAAAATGCGGAATATGTTGTGAGACACAGGAGATACTGGCAGCGTACCAGGCGCCCGTTCTATAAACTGCACGTCAACGGACTCCAGGGTATAATACGGGATAAAATACAAACATTCAAAAACGAGCAATGGGGACAGAAACTAGATGGGCTAGATACCACACGTCCTGGCGTGTGGCAGCTAGCCAGACACTTCACCAGGGAGAAACATTACATTCCCATGTTACAAGGACCAGACGGCCTACTCCGCGAGGGAGAAGGCAGAGCTTATGGCCACAACACTTGCAGCGTCTTTCATGCCGAATCTGGTTCCCTCAGAGTCAGTATTCACACTTGAAACGGACCAGGAGGTTACCCGACTTGTAGCCCAGCCCTCGCGCAACTTAATTAGACGCACTAGCACAAATGAAATCTCATGGGCTATGAAGCACACCAACGCTAGGAAAGCCCCTGGGCCTGATGGCATTCAAAACCGTGTCCTCCAGGAGTTCACGGATAAAGCCGTAGATTACCTTACACACTTAACGAATGCCATCCTGAAACACCAACCCTTCGCTGACTTTTGGAAGGCGGCCAAGGTCCTGATGTTCAGGAAGCCAGGGAAAGACCACTCCCTCCCATAAAATTACCGACCCATCAGTCTGCTGTGTTCGCTCAGCAAGATTGTTGAGAAGGTAATATTAAAACGTATCACTAGGCATTGCATCGCCAATGACACCCTAAGACCTGAGCAATTCGGCTTCAGGACTCACCACTCAACAACACAACAACTCGTCCTCGTAGTCGAACATATAACACACGGCTAGGACATGAACAAAGCCACAGGGGCCGTGTTCCTGGACATCGAAAAGGCTTTCGACCGTCTCTGGCACAACGGACTCATACGCAGACTAAGCGAAGCTGGTTCCCGGACGGACTCGTACGTCTCATACACTCATATCTCACGAACTGGTGTTTCAACACTAACTTGCAGAACAATCAACACAACATGGTATCCAAGCTGGAGTACCCCAAGGAAGCATCCTAGGACCCATCTTGTTTAACCTATACATTAACGACTTCCCAACAACACAAAACACGACGTTCGCCATCTACGCAGATGACACCGCCATCCTTGCGCAAGATTAGAAACCGTCAAACATCAATTCACGAATACAGAGAGCACTCAGAACAGCTGAGCCTTGGTTGGAGCGATTGCGTATTAAAGTAAACGTCGACAAGTGCGAAGCCTGTTCGCACGTAGACCGAAACTACTGCGCAAACATCAACACAGTAGACCGATAACACTACACACACCCCCAATACGTTTCCGAGAGAAAGTTAGATACCTGGACCGGAAACTTACATGGGGGGACCACATCGAGTACGTTGCCAACAGAGCGCACGCGAGGCTCAAACAGCTCTACCCAATGCTCAACAGGGAAAGCACACTGAATAGGAGGTGTCGAGGTCCATATACATGACACTGATTAGACCTCTGATGACGTACGGAGGCCCCGTCTGGGGATATGGACCTCCTACACGACTGCGCCGCCTGCAGATCATATAGAACAAAGTTCTACGAATCATTAGCAACGCTCCACGCTACACACGCACCGTGGATCTTCATCATGAATACCGCCTTGATACCCTCAAGGAAGTATTCAAAAAACACGTCACACGTCTATACAGGAACTCGAGACACTCGAACAATCCTTTCATCCTCATTCTGGGAAACTACGATCACAACCATAGGTGGAAGTACAAGCGGCCAAAGACACTACTAGCTAGGGCATAGCCGCCTATGGTAAACCGACATACACTAACAAGCGACAAAAGTCGGCAAGCTCCTGCATATCAGCAACAGTGACTGGTAACTACCAGCTGCTATTAGAGCCGACCAACAGGCCACAGCAGGGACACTGACGAGCTCGCCCACTGACGCACAAACAAACCGCCAACACTACCTTACACTGTGCCTCCGGTATATGACCTATCGGACACAAAAACGATGATAAACCTAACTGTTGCAGGTTGCTGACGCTGAACGAGGACTCTATACCGGTACCCAGCGCCAGCCTCCGAGCAACACCACCACACAACGTCAAAGGTATCGGCTTGCATGATACCAACTATTAACAAAGCCTACCCTTGCACGACCTATCGCAGGCAGCAAGACATCCGTTACTGCTCTTACCACCCGACCGAACTATCGCAGAGGTTTTTCTTCCTTGGCTCTTGCCTTGGCACTTTTTTCCTCTACCCTTCAAACCCCTACCCTTGGTTCGACTTCGACCCAATCTATCTCCAGATGAGCGCGTATTAATGGTTAACCTTAACCAGACGTACGCAAACACCGCAGTACCCACATCCTGCGACACCTCACATTAGTGAGAACTAACCCTTATGCAGAGATGGCAGTAGACCTATTGAGTTGGCCATCATGTCGGTGTGGGCGTGGAGGGATTCCACCTCTTTTTTAAAAAAAAAAAAAACCGGAACGTTCCTGCTCCATCTCTATAGATTCACAAAGTTCCGAAAGGTGGCGGCGGTATGCGAAGCGTCCGTCATCATCGCAGGAAGGTTGCGAGGTGCCGGGGCAAGCAGTGTATTCAACACTAAATTCCTCTAGAATCTACATATGTAAATGATGCTCTAAGCCCCCCCCCCCCCTATTCTAACTCCGACTTTTGCTGTTGCACAAGGATTAAAAAAAAAACGCGAACTGACTCTAATCAACCCTGCCAGTGGAGTAGAAGAGAGTTTGGCACCTGCAATAATTTAATTTGATAAATAAGTTAAATAAACGAAGGTTTCATTAACATAGTGAGGAATGATAGGGTTGCTCTACCGATTAACAGAATGAAAGTTCTGTCCAAAATAACAATATGATTTATTAAGACTAAACACAAAATAATAAACAAAAACACATGAAACATTTACAATACATCAAATTGGCTCAAATTGGATACTCAAACAAACGCTGTGAATGTGAAGTTGTCCCTAAACTAGATTGTGAGGATTATGATGAAGTGGTATGTGCAGCCAATTCCTTGCAACTCAAATCTTAGAGAAAACACATAGCCAACCCAACATTAATTGCTGCTACCCAAGACAGAACAAAGTTAGAAAAAGACGAACAGGCGCGCTCTGCTGAGCTCTCATTATCACCTAGGAAAATCCCTGTCTGCCGGTGCTGCGGACATACCTTACCAAACTGTCTTCTTAACTGCCAGAACACGATCTGGCGTACCGGAGGCGATGGCTGGTTGCTTCCACGTCCTCGACCGAAAGGCGAGAGCCGACTACCTAGAGCACCCGTACAGGCCGAACACACAACATTCCCGCCCCCACGGCAGTAGCCGTGGTTAAACGTTCCAATCAGCAACTCGAAAACCGGCGGAAAATTCCACTCCATTGCCGGAACACTACCATTCCACCAATGGAGATTCTTGGCGCCAATTTCTGCGCCGATTTTGCTACGTCACGGAGCTATGCCCTGAGCAAGCCAATCACAGTTACGATTTTGCAGAAAACGCGGGAATTTGCCCGCCACAACTGCCTGGGTACACAAGTCATTCCCAAGCCTCGCTGGTAGCCCGCCAGAAAGTGTTTTCGCTAAGTTTCTGCGAAGTAACGGAACCTCTAGCCCAGCCGCTACTTCAGGCCCCTGCGGGCGTGCCTCTTGACAATGTCGGCGTCTGGAAAGCATTCACTCGACTCTCTCACACCCGTCGGCTTAACCCTTTCCAGATCAGCAGAGCCCGCCTGTCACCGGACCACCCGGGTGACGAGAGACGCTGCGTGGGAAGTCCGCGTGTGAAGGAATAGCAACTTTCCACCGCATGCAATTAGAGAGGAGAATCGTAAGATAGAAATATGAGAGGGGGCTCATGCCACCTCTCAAGGTAATGGAAACCTGTCTGATCTCCCACCCGCTGGATGGGGGCACATAGCTGTGACTCCTACAATGCTGGAACGTGCGGACACTCTCATTCGAGGTGATCCACGGATCACAATCACCTCGCTGCGTAACTGGACGTCACTCTCGGTAGTGCCGACACACCCATCCCCCAATCCAAAGTTCAAAGCTGCATCCTCAGCAAGTAAAGTCGTGGCGAAGGTCTTCTGGGAGTCTGAAGGGGTTATTCTGTTTGATGTTCTCACTCATCGTGCAACAATCAACTTTGAAATGTATTGTGCCACCCTCAAGAAACTACAGAAACGACTCGAGCGTGTTCGTAGGCACAAAAATGTAAACGAACTTCCGCCTCTCCATGACAACGCAAGGCCCCAGACAAGTCTGTGAGCCTGAGAGGAGATCACAAAACTTCATTGGACTCATCCGACTTGCAGCCCGGATCTCGGTCCTTCCGACTTCCATCTGTTTGGCCTCATGAAGGATGCACTGTGTGGGAAGCAGTACGTGGATGATGGGGAGGTTATTGATGCAGCGAGAGGTTTGGCTCCAACGCCGACCAGTAGGGTGGTACCATGCGGCCATAAGGCCCTCCTAATATGAGGGTCACTCCAAAAGAAATGCACACATGTTTGAAAGTTTTACAGTGTGTTGATACATCCTTTAGGAAAAATATTTTCATTTCTCCATATAATTACCGTCCCTCTCAACTGCCCTACGCCATCTTGGAACCAGCGCCTGTATACCCGCACGGTAAAATTCTGGACCAACCTGTTGGAGCCACTGTTTGGCAGCGTGACCAAGGGAGTCATCATCTTCAAACCTTGTTCCACGGAGAGAGTCTTTCAGTTTCCCAAAGAGATGATAGTCACATGGAGCCAGTTCAGGACTGTAAGGCAGGTGTTTCAGTGTTGTCCATCAGAGTTTTGTGATCGCTTCCATGGTTTTTTGACTGGCATGTAGCCGTGCATTGTCGTGCAACAGCAAAACATCCTGCTTTTGCCGATGTGGTCGAACACGACTCAGTCGAGCTTGAAGTTTCTTCAGTGTCGTCACATATGCATCAGAATTTATGGTGGTTCCACTTGGCATGATGTCCACAAACAAGAGTCCTTCGGAATCGAAAAACACCGTAGCCATAGCTTTTCCAGCAGAAGGTGTGGTTTTGAACTATTAAGTGAATCAAAGCACGAGTTGAAAGAAATGTACCAGAAAATGGACAATTATGCACAGAAGGTAGGGCTCAAAGTGAATCGAGACAAAACAGAGTTCATGCAATTAAGAAGAAGACAAGAGCAGGTAGAATTTCCTGAGATAGATGACAAGAGGTTTGAGAGAGTAGACCAGTTCAAATACTTGGGATCTTGGTTTACCACGGACAACAACATAAAAATGGACACCAAGGAAAGAATAGCAGTGCGAAGGAAATGTATGCATTCCCTCAGAGAGACGCTTGGCTCTAAATCGAGCTCAGTGAACGCTAAGATTAAAATCTACAACACAGTGATATGCCCAGCAGTAATGTACGGTTCAGAAACATGGAGCATGACAAAGCGAGAAAGGGAAACACTATTAATATTTGAAAGAACAGTAATGAGGAAGATATGGGGACCAGTTTTAGATAACAGAGAATGGAGGAGGAGGAGAAACGAGGAAATCTACCTTCTGATGCGACAACCAACTGTCCTACAGAAGATAAAGAGCAAACGAATACAATGGGTGGGCAATGTAGCCCGTATGCCAGATGGAAGACAGGCGAAGACGGCACTACAGGGAAAACCAAACACCAAACGCCCCACTGGACGACCAACGTAGCGCTGGATGGACGACCTGGCAAGGACCTAGCAGCCCTTGGAATCGAAGACACCTGGAGGAACCAGGAAGAAATGGAGGCATTTGTGGAAGCAGCGCGTGGTCTGCAGGGCCTGTGAACGCAGAATATCTACCTATGTATCTAAGAAAATTTAAGTGTTGGGCAGCCTTTTCTGAAAGTATTTGTCTGGGGAGAAGCCTTGTACACGAATGAAAGACTGACGAGAACCACTAGAGACGAGAAGGGAACAGAACATTTTGAAATGTGACGTTACAGTGCAGAATTGAGCTCTACAAAACCACGGATCGGTAGTTTTGGTACAGTAGATAAATGACGTAGTAAATTGTACTATTACAGGAAGTATTGGTAGCATTGGTAAGGAAGGAAACACAAGTGAACGTGTGAGAGTGAAACTGGGAGTCGAGGACTTCTCTATGTTTTTTATTTGTCTTTTACGCGATTAGCACTGCACATCGGTACGTATTAGTCTGTTGTATATTTTATAGACTTAGAAAATAAGAATTGCAATATATAAGTAGTAAAAATTAGCTGGTGGTGTAATTTCTGCGCTTTTATGTAACCTAAGCAATTACCTTTGATGCATGTACAATTTACATGCACAAAGAAACAAAAATTCATATAATTATTGTACTGAATAGAGCGTTCTTCAGAGTGATCAAAGGCAAGAGTTTCCTTTTATTACTGATAAGTGCGAAAGATCTTTAGTAATAACAGAAACGTGTTTCATATAAGCTCGACGAAGTACTGAAGCGATGTTTCATATGTTTTTGTTTCCCGTGTTTTTATTTCACGTTTTTTTGAGCGAATTTCGTTTTATAGCGCTATGTGATAAATCTGTGCTTTTTAAATTTTTCGTACAACATCCCTCTGTTTCACGTTAAAATGAAAGATTTTCAAATAAAACCTGAATTAAACATTGAGCATTTCAATTTTGTTGTAAATACTGTTTATTTTTAAGTAACAGACAGGAGGATATCTATGTAGAAGAAAATTGTTCCGTGGGTTAGGCGGTCCCTTATGCATCCTCACTTTATTCGTAGACAGTTCGCCACCTCCGGTTTTTAGGGGAATCTCGTAAGACACTGATCGCATACACAAACAAAAAGTGGTCGAAATGAGGTAACGTCCGGTAGGTATACAACACTCCTAACGTACAGGTAATTTGGCTACAATTTTAACTGACCAAAACTACTAGCAAAACTACTGTAGTCTACGCTCACTTACGATAGTTTATGGTAGCCTATTGTAGTTTTACAACTCTATTACACAGCAATGCTGCAGTTGAAAAGGATAGACTGGGTTGTTTATGAAGAGGTAGCGAAGTGAATCGTGGAGGAAATGCTGCAATAAGCAGTTCATATCTATGTAGATTAAATGGTTCAAATGGCTCTGAGCACTATGCGACCTAACATCTCAGGTCATCAGTCCCCTATAACTTAGAACTACTTAAACCTAACTAACCTAAGGACATCACACACATCCATGCCCGAGGTAGGATTCGAACCTGCGACCGTAGCGGACACGCGGTTCCAGACTGAAGCGCCTAGAACCGCTCGGCCACCCCGGCCGGCCCTGGCAGATTACACATTGTTGACGGGACAATGAGGCAAGAAAAATATAAAGAAATCCTTGAAAAGAAACTTTTCCCCCAAATAAACGAGTAGTTTCCTAATAAAGATGTCATTTTTATGCATGACTGAAGCGCCTAGAACTGCACGACGTATTCATGAAAATTGCTTACCATTTACGTAACAAAGAAATATACATTAGAAATGTGCATACTTATTATCGATTTTAGTTCTTGGGGCACAACACGTGTCAGGCGTGTATATTTCTATTGTCTATTGTCAAACCACAATTTATGAAAGATGTTTATATTTTATTAATAGGATTAAGCAGGAATAATTAATATTTGTCATGTTGGAAATAATTATGGTGACAGGAAATGTCTGCACCAAAGTATTGTTGGCAGCAGAGACCGCACATTGATATAATTTTAAAGGGTCGGAAGAGACCGCGTATGGATACATTTTAAGAAAAGAGCGGGAAAGACCGCGCATTGATACATTTTGTAATGGTTGCAGGGATTGTCTGCACCATAAAGCATTGTTGGCAGGAGAGACTGCACTTTAGCGTTCGTAGGAAGTCAGTAGTAAGCGAGAAGTGAAGCGAGTCGATAGAAGGTCTGAAGCGAGAGGTTGATGTGGTGTCACCGCCAGACACCACACTTGCTAGGTGGTAGCCTTTAAATCTGCCGCGGTCCGTTAGTATACGTCGGACCCGCGTGTCGCCACTATCAGTGATTGCAGAACGAGCGCCGCCACACGGCAGGTCTAGAGAGACTTCCTAGCACTCGCCCCAGTTGTACAGCCAACTTTGCTAGCGATGGTTCACTGACAAATTACGCTCTCATTTGCCGAGACGATAGTTAGCATAGCCTTCAGCTACGTCATTAGCTACGACCTAGCAAGGCGCCATTACCAGTTACTATTGATGCTGTAAAACATGTACCGTCAAGAGCGATGTTCACCAATTATGGATTAAAGTTAAGTGTTCCAGAAGCTACGTACACTCTTTGACATAAAACTCGACCGGCGGCCGGCCGCTTCAGAGGCTAAGTCCGCGCCGATCGCGACATGGGACAAAAAAACTGGCCAACTCGCTAATTCTCTAAGTCCGGTTATCTGCACAATCCTCTATATCTCTTTTGTTACGCAACCTACCCTTCTACAATAACCTTTGAAACCTTCCCTTACGATTTCTACCTCTTGCTTAATAATGACATATGATATCTTCCCTTTGAAATTGATTCTCTTTCTCAATCTTCGCATACAAATTTAAATTCTACTTATTAAAAGTGATTTGCTGATTATT
This sequence comes from Schistocerca cancellata, assembly GCF_023864275.1. Classification (NCBI taxonomy): domain Eukaryota; kingdom Metazoa; phylum Arthropoda; class Insecta; order Orthoptera; family Acrididae; genus Schistocerca; species Schistocerca cancellata. The sequence goes on along the minus strand of NC_064630.1, from coordinate 774,844,892 downwards.
TCGACGAAACATAGAATGTGTCGTCGACGAGGCCCTCAGTCGTTACTTGCAGTAACCCAAAACCGTTTCTTACCTTTTTTACTGTTACTGGATCGCCATCTGACTGCTACATTGAACTGCGACATGAATATACTTACAGTACTCTGTTTTACTATACTCTATTAGCTGCTGATGGGCTGTCATAATAAGTGGCTGTATTTATTACCAAAGCTGACATTATTCTTTAATAGCAAAGCTGACGTTATTCTTTAATTAATTTGACTGAAGTACGTAATTCATAGTTAAACTTTTGCTTGACAACAATAAGATTTTGCAAAGTTTTTTACGTTGATGGTTTTTGGGATCGATTTTAATCAGTAATAGAATATTGCTGGCAAAAATTAATTATGTTCTGAATGAAATGATTTTACAAACGTTGAAATGGGACTTACTATTTACAATAATCTTACAACTAGCATTGTACAAACATACCTTCAGTACTCTTGAGTTTCTCAAAAAAAAAAAAATCAATGATATTAGTTCCTCTTATGATAATAGTTAGCTGATGTCTCTGTACATCTGTTTATCATCTGTTGTAAATCATAGCTGGTGGCTGGCAGGCACACCGCTCCTCTCAACTGTTGTGGTAGCGCAGATTCAATCTATTTCGCTTTGTGACACACCGATATCAAAATTTTATCTAGTAACGATTTTGCGGCAGATTTCCTACAGACTGTCCTCCTCTGGACGCCGTATGCGGCAAAGCTCCGGGATCCATTTGCTGGCTACTGGCAGCGGCCGTGGCGACAGCAGCGGCGCTGCACTCCCCCGTTCTTTATCGAAAGCGCCTGCTACCACTCATCGCTTTTGATGATTTAAAACGCTTTATTATTAAATGTTGCTCCACAGAAAATTTCTACAATTTCCATTCACGCTCAAAAGCAACGGAGACAGACGCCCTGATTAGTAGGCGGGTAATCGGCAAGAGCTGAGTATGGCCCGAAATTAATTTTATAGACTGGGACGAAATTAAACCACCTCACTACATTCGATGAATTTATAAATGCTTCATACCTCGTTTCTTTTCCTTTCAAACTTAATTATTTGTGCAACTTTTGGTCAATGTTTGGATGTTTTCGTCAAGCCAGAGTGAGCGTCTGTGGTGTAAAGTGTATTACAGTTCTTGTTTCATTCCTTATGGTAAGTCTATGCGATAAACTGTGTGAATACCTTGCAATGCATGCTCTGTAGCAGTGCAGGCACACTGCACATTTGGAGTTCCATGTATGGGTTCATGAATTATTTATTGTTGATCGGAAGTGATAGTTAAGGTCATCAGATTTAAACCAGAAAAATTTGTCGTTTTGAAGGTTTCAGAGAACGGAAAGCAATTGCTAACGCCGGTGTTAGAAAACGTCTACAGTTAAATGCTATTGCAAAAATTTAGAAGATGGGAACTATATTAATGAACATGTGCACTTCATAAACAACCTTCTGACATGTTAGACCTATATGACGAACAAAGCTCAAATTTATATCGTTGACAGTCGGTTTCAATCTTTTCAGGACCTATTTTACAGTGAAGCACCTTGGAATTTGCAAAGCAGAAATCCATGATATTAACTTAATTTACTAACTCGAAATCGGACGAAGATTGATGTTTAAAGGCATTCTTCAGATTTCGCATAAGAAATTTTTACTAGCAGTTTGCAACTCCATTAATTAAAATGGAAAATAAAAGGTTGCAGTCAGCGGCTTCTACCGTGATTCGAACTTATAGTACAAGCACTGCAACGCACAAGGGAACCTCTGAGCTAACGACACACTGGCGGCCAGAGGTGGACTATAGTCACTGCGATGTTGCCTGAGCCTCAAAACGCAACCTTAAACACACAAACAGAGGAGGTGGAGATTACTGTTTTAACGTCCCGTCGACAACGATGTCATTAGAGACGGAGCACAAGCTCGGATTAGGGAAGGATGGGGAAGGAAATCGGCCGTGCCCTTCCTAAGGAACCATCCCGGCATTTGCCTGAAGCGATTTAGGGAAATCATTGAAAACCTAAATCAGGATGGCCGGGCGCGGGATTGCACCGTCGTCCTCCCGAATGCACACACAAACAGGTGTTACTTATGTGAAGAACGCCGTTCTTGGAGTCCAGAAATTAAATATACTTTCTAATTGTGTCATCTTGCAGTGGATTATATCGTACGAGTCTTCGATGTGGAAAACGAATGTCAAGTGAATTTAGCGAGGTAACGCCGACCTACACCCGGAAGTAAATGCACTATCAGTGTGTTGACAAATACTTGATACGACGCTGCCATTTCTCGGCTCTCTGGCGAGGCAGTTCTTCAGCGAAATGCTTGCCGTGATTCTCCGATACGGTTCTTCAGAGTGGAGACGCGCGCGCACGTTTGGTTTTTATGCGGCGTTCTCCCCTGATGGTTTCTGACGTCGCCTTGTGGGCTATGTATACATATGAGACATTCAATTATCATTAATCCAGAATGATACAAGTTTCAGCTTCCGGCGTGGAAGAAGGCTGTTGACGCCGACATTACATCATTTCAACGTAGGGAAAGCAAAACGGATCATTCAATGTTTCTCATTCAACATAAAGCATGTGAGATAAATTTCCGTAACGTTCATAATCATCTAAAAATACAAACGAAGTAAAAATACACCGGAAGCTTATTCGAATTGAATATAATGTAAGATACCAAACGCTTTGCACCTCGATGTCGAATTTGTCCACTTGCAATCGTTTGCAGCATGCACATAGAATGTCATGATTACCACGAGAATGAAGAAATATGTTGGTAAGGATGGAAGCAAGAAGAGACGCAGTCAACAAATATCCTATTCCTCATGGCATTCATTTCATTTGACACGTAAGAAGAGGTAAAGCGGGAATTTACTTTCGTTAACACGAAAGATATGCCGCACATATTGATAACGAGGAAGTCTGCGTCTTCATACGTTTCCTCCTTGAAATCTGTATGCTCTATTATATACTAAGTAGCCCGATCATTGTTTCAGTAATGTTACCCTCTTGTTTGACCCCGTAACGATGAACAGATTCCAAATGCATGTCTCTGCGTGAAAGTAGCTGTTCGAACCCTTCCTGGGTTGTTTTTTGTGTTTTATTGCTTGGAATTCCTGAAGCAGACCACTGTGCCTTCCCCCCTCGTGGGTTAGGTCTCAAAACTAAACCGCTTTGTATCCAATGGCATAATCTATTCATACAGCATCAGCATAAGACTCTTGCGAGTGAGAGAATGACAATAACAATCGTAACAAGAACAAGCAAATAATGAATGATGTTTATACCAAAGCAGAACGAGAATGGCTTTAAATATAAAAATCTATATCTATATCCATATCTATTGATCTTCGAGTTGGCACAATGCAAATATATTCTTAGCATTTAGTTACTGAATTTAGTTCTGGATGTTTGCAGAGAAAAGGAAAAGTCGGTACTTCTCGCTAGTGTAATATAATGTGAACCAGCAACTACCCTTTCCTTAGAACACGACTCAAGCAGGTCCTCAAGTAGGCACTGCTGCATTCTGTTCCCTGACATTGCTCTGATGACGGTTAATGCAGATAGTTCCGATTATGAAATACAAAACGTATTGCAGGTTAGTTCCTAGGATAGTAACATTAAATTTGCGTTGTAGACGGCACATGAACGTGACGACTATACATATTACTCATCAATATAAAAAGACAATATTTTGGGAATTTAGCAGGATTACTCAAAATGAATTCTGAAATTGGGTGACTGACCGCACAGGTGCTAAACGTCGTCAAGAGTATACGATGTCCTAATCGCATTAGGAATATGGAGATCGTCTTCGACAGCTCGCAACTTTCACATTGCTATCTCCACCCTACTCCAGACAGATCTCGGTGGAGTTGCACTACGTTGCCGATGTTATGGAAGGCCTTCAAAACGACAACAGACCACATATTTAAAAATACAAGCGAATTCTCTTGCAGCGTAAGCTTATTGTAACTAATCTAAAAATTATTGGAGAGGAACATTGTCCTATTCAAAAAAAGTAAAATGTTACACGCTGTTGACGTCAAACGGACATTATCTATGTCCTGTCTTGTGTCCTACTCATCTATAATATCAAGTGTACTATGAAAATGATTATATATAATGGATTATAAGGTAATGCATTGATACCAGATGGTGGGGGCCGGCCGATGTGGCCGTGCGGTTCTAGGCGCTTCAGTCTGGAACCGCGTGACCGCTACGGTCGCAGGTTCGAATCCTGCCCTCGGGCATGGATGTGTGTGATGTCCTTAGGTTAGTTAGGTTTAAGTAGTTCTAAGTTCTAGAGGACTGATGACCTTAGAAGTTAAGTCCCATAGTGCTCAGAGCCATTTGAACCATTTGAACTATTTAACACAAAATGACATTAAAAATTTAAGTTATGTATGAACATTAAATGACACGACGAACCGTCTTGTTTTGCATATGGATTCAAACCCAGCTCATGCAGACTAAGCAAAGATTTCGTGACTGACGGAAACTAACAGTCATTCCTGATTAGGCATACAGAGAGTGATATACCTCGATTTTAGACAGTATCAGTTAGCAAATATCAACTTCAAATTGCATAACGCAAACATTTTTAACAGACGCGAATTCCTACCCAGCATCTATTGTCCCTGTTAACGAACTACGAGAGATGTTAAATATTGCTTCTTCACAAGTAACTTACTTGAAATGCCGTGAGGTAAAGCTGTGTGTTGGACACGGATTCGAACCCGGAACCTAATCGGATTGGTATCGAAGCACAGTCAAATGTGACATATCGGAATTTCGCGGCAGTAACTAGATGTTTTAACTGAAATGACGAGACGAAACATTAATTTTTTCCTTCCCAGGGCTCCAACCCGGCACCTATCGCTGTTATATTCTAGAGAAAACTAACGTTAAATATGGGTTTGTTGCACCAGCAGTGACATGTGAGCATGTTTGAACTGAAATAATATGACGAAGAGTTCAGCGCTCACTGGGAATAGAGCCCCACACATATCGTTGTTGACTACACACAAAGAGACGTCAGCTACCGAATTTTTCTCCACCAGCTGCTCAGAATAGCATCTTGAACTTACAGTCATCTCGCAAATAGTTCTGTGTCTCACTGGGAGTTAAAAACGTCAGATATCGTTAGTGTTGACAGCGAATGAAAATACATTAAAAATCAAAATTATTATCCACCAGCAGATAGGTGTTCTCATGCTAGAGCTTGATAATACATAATTAAATCTTTAGTGCCGGGCCAGGATTCGATCCCATTCATGCATAATATGTGAAGGTGTTGAGGAATCTGCAGTTTTGAACAAACAACAAATTGTAGCCAAGCTGTATTGCCACGAAGGGATCAAATTCCGCGTTAAGGGCGGTCTGAGTTGCATTCCCAGTTCAGAACCAATTTTATCGACATACAGAAGCTCAAATAAAAGATGGAATAAGTGTCCTGTGACCATACATAGCGTTTGTGTCGTCACTTGGAATAAATAACTAGTATAAGAAAGGTTACTGGTGATAGAGTTTCTACATGTCGCCACCCCAGACTTTATTGTGGTTCAGCCTACCGTCTACTTGGTAAAGAAGGAATATCATCTTTAATGTGAATTTTCAGACCACGCAGCCATTATATCTCCTTCACTTGGTGTAGCCAGGAGAGAATGGAATCTGTCTCTCCCTATCTAAAATCATTGACAGAAGTGGGAATCGAACCCAGACCATAGGTATAACAACCTACCATCCGTCCAACAGACCACGAAATCCTCTTCTCTGCGAGTCATTTTTCTATCGTAACGTAGTTGCGCCACACTGGATGAGAATTCTGACACACAGGCTCCCTGTAGTAATTTGCAGCATGTTCAGTAAATTCATTTACTTGGTTGACCGAATCACCATGAACTAGCTGCCTCGGCTACCCAGTGCATACACTCGACTATTTTGTAATCACAGAAATAAAATCACGTTACTGCCACCTACACACAACTGCCAACATTGTAGGATGCAGAAGTTTAAATAGGAAGTGTTCCTTTCCACTTGAGCTATTCTATTGCGCTATCTGTTACTAGAAAACGTCGTTCAGTCCAAAAGAAAAGCTGTAACAGTTTGTCTCTCAGAAGTCAAGACCTGGCCATATGCATAATCTCACAGTGCTGTGGAATCCAAAAGTTCTGGAGGAATAGTTGCCGAGCTCTGGAGCTGTTGTAGCTCCGTGTCAGCTTGTAGCATAGATAAGATGTCGCGAGTTCGAATACATTCAGTGCTACATTTTTTAAAACGCAATTCTGCTCTCTGCTGAAGTCATCAATCTAATGGAACTTTGAACATAATTCCCTTCACTTCTCAACCCAAAGTAGTCGCATGTGGAAAAAGGACTAACTACTGTGACATTTTGTTCTATTCAGGTTTAATAGACAGCAGGCAGCAGATGCATCTCGAAGATGTGCAGCGAGAGCGCATCGTGCCATAATATGTCAGAAAAGTATTTTCTACATTAGCCGTCGTGTGGTAGTGATATTTTATTCTTCTTCAAACTTTGATTGACAGCTTTAACTCAGAACAAATTTTCTACATGCATGTAATCAATAAACTGCATGTGAATTGTCAGACTGTCATAGGTAACATCAGAGAATTCGCATATATCGTTGATGATTAATTTCGCTCTCATGTTTACTATTGTTTTAACAACACTAAAGGAAACCTTACGAAAATTGTGCACTGTATTATAAGAAATGAAATAAAACTAACCATGATAACCTTACGACGAAAGTATCTGTACACAAGCATGCCTCTATCGACACGAATTAGTAAAATACTACTCACTTAGATTTTGATTGGGTCTGTGTTTCATTGGTATGCTGTGTCATACTCAAGAGGTATGCAAATGTGGCATTTCATAAATATAGTTACGTTTTCCTAGAAACCCAAAATTCGCTTGTCAGCAGCGGAAAGAGGCGTTACCTGTTGTGCAGCATTGTAAGTTTTTCAACATTGCACTATGAGCTGAAAGCATTTTCTTGCGATTCCCTTATTGATGTTTGATCTGACTGCTTGTAGCTCTTTCACAGAAAGGATAAAAACGTTTCAGTCAGTGAGACTGGAACTGCGAAACGTAACAGACGCTGTTTCACAGGTCAGCACGTTACCACAGAGCTGGCGAGGAGGTATGGGTCTCACCTTCCTATTACGACGGCAATAGTAACTAGAACTCGTAAACCGCTATTTAAAGGTCGAGATTAGTTGCGATTTCCACCTGCAACGACTTTCCTGGGCTGAAAACCGTAAATTTTCAATCTTTTGTTACCCTTCAAGCTATAATAACTCAGATTATTCAATGGAAATTACAGGTAAAATCAAGTGAACTTTGAGGCTTAATTCCGTGCACACCAGGAAGTAACTCGTCGATCACAGAGTTGCCAAACATACGTTGCCTTGTTGCCAAATCTCAGTTACAGTACCAGCAGGAAGAAGACGAACCGATGTGATCCTACAGCGGTCTGGGAAGTGACCATAGCTGGTGTCTCCAAGTCGCGGCTGCTACGGCCTGGAATACGTAATGCGTCTGATTCGCTTTCTGTAACTAGGTTTAGGGACTAGAGCGTAGTTACTAATAATACTCAGAACTGACTGCAAACTGAGCATCATAAATCAGTAACTCTCATTGTTGTTTTTATATTTCTTTCGTAAGTGCACTCAAAACTAAGAAAGTCATTCACAGGCGTTTTCGTGCCTCGCCGATAGTCGAGCACAACATACAAATAAAAATAAAAAAGAATGTGTGTGTGTGTGTGTGTGTGTGTGAGAGAGAGAGAGAGAGAGAGAGAGAGAAATAAAAAGCAATGAGAGAGAGTGTAAAAAATTGTTGTAAAGAAATTGAATCATGGTATTTAAAGAAATCTTTCATTAAAATGACACGTTCCACATCATTACGAAATGTCGTATTCATGATCTATGGAACAAGAGTTAATCTAATGTAATCTAATCTAATCTAATCACATCATATTGATGATTAGCCATGATGAGTCATGAATTACCGAAAGTTTTGCCAATACCAGTAACCAAATCTAAACTTGAAAATAAAAGACGACAATTTTTGTAATAAACCGTGACTCCTACAAGACCCTTTCATCCCTGTTATCTAACCACGAAAGATGTCTGATGTCTGATATACCTCCATTCTGAAGTAACAAAGTGTGCATGCATTTAAAGATGAAGTGCATGATGTGAAGTTCTGTGACGGAGATACGAACCCAACACGTAATCCGATTGTTAACTAAGAAAAATCAAATGTTACGTATCGGTTTTTCTTACGAGCCGCTAGGTGTCTGAATCTAAAATAAGGATACAAACTTTTGTGCCTAAGCGACAATCGAAGTGCACACCTACCGTGCATCCACGAATATAGCTTAAGTATCAGTTGCTTACTCATGTGTGCGTGTTTGACCAGAAATAACGACACCTGTTGCGATTGTTGGCAGCACATGAACAGACATTAAAACTGCGCGTTAATTTTCACTAGCAGGTGGGTGTGCACTTGATAAAGCTAGAAATGAAATTGTGAATATTTTTGTACTGGATCAGGTTTCAGACCCACATACTTACCTTTGAAGGAGACCTAGAGAAGATTGCAGTCTTGGGAAAAGGAACGAAATGACTGAACTATACTGTTCCGAGAGATTCAGATCCTCGAAAGAGGAGATACGAATTCGAATCACAGTCCAGCACCAAATTTTTAAACGTCTCTAGTCCAATCAAGTACAAGTAAAATAAGAGCCCTGTCCCTTTAAATGGCTATCGGTTCATCAAATAAAATAAAATTTTCTAATGTAAGTAAGCTTACTGGCGACTGTATTTCTTTTTACCATGACTTCCGCTGTGTCATTTCCCAACGTAAACCGGCTCTGCCCAGTTGGTAATGAAGGATCGTGATGTTTAATGCGGATTCTGGATTATAACGTCTTTCTCTTGAGGTTACCAGAGGTAAAATAAATCTGTTTGTGCCTCTTAAAAGTAAATGCCTGAGCCCACGCATTGCACCTGTGATAGCTCGTTCCACCAGACCATTGCGGCCACATTACCCACCCCAGGAGTGTGCTGTAGCGGATGATGTGCTTAGCTTACAAAATTAGTCACAGTGGAAAAAATGCAAGTCTATTAAATGGTCAAGTAGAAGCAAGCTTCTGACGCAGAGATTATGCTATTCTCATGTCAGCAGAATGTAAAGACTCTTCTAGGCATCATAGGCTGGATGTGAAGCCATTTTGATTTTTCACAAATTCAGCAAATTTCTTAGTTCGAGAAAATCCACTGTGAAGTGTGAAGATACCGGATAATTCGATTATTACTGTTATTATTACTATCATTTTATTCATACCGCTGATGGAACACGGCCGTAGTCTTGAGGTAAAACGCGAGACCAGCTAATATGACGTCTGGCGACCGAAAGCACATATCGACAAAATTTTTATCGCCCCTTTCCTCTCGGTGCTGAAGCTATGAGTGTAATTCAAGCGAATCTACAATATCATGGTCTGGTGGAACGAGCTACCACAGGTGCAATGCGTGGGTTCAGGCATTTACTTTTAAGAGGCACAAACAGATTTATTTTACCTCTGGTAACCTCAAGAGAAAGACGTTATAATCCAGAATCCGCATTAAACATCACGTTCCTTCATTACCAACTGGGCAGAGCCGGTTTACGTTGGGAAATGACACAGCGGAAGTCATGGTAAAAAGAAATACAGTCGCCAGTAAGCTTACTTACATTAGAAAATTTTATTTTATTTGATGAACCGATAGCCATTTAAAGGGACAGGGCTCTTATTTTACTTGTACTTGATTGGACTAGAGACGTTTAAAAATTTGGTGCTGGACTGTGATTCGAATTCGTATCTCCTCTTTCGAGGATCTGAATCTCTCGGAACAGTATAGTTCAGTCATTTCGTTCCTTTTCCCAAGACTGCAATCTTCTCTAGGTCTCCTTCAAAGGTAAGTATGTGGGTCTGAAACCTGATCCAGTACAAAAATATTCACAATTTCATTTCTAGCTTTATCAAGTGCACACCCACCTGCTAGTGAAAATTAACGCGCAGTTTTAATGTCTGTTCATGTGCTGCCAACAATCGCAACAGGTGTCGTTATTTCTGGTCAAACACGCACACATGAGTAAGCAACTGATACTTAAGCTATATTCGTGGATGCACGGTAGGTGTGCACTTCGATTGTCGCTTAGGCACAAAAGTTTGTATCCTTATTTTAGATTCAGACACCTAGCGGCTCGTAAGAAAAACCGATACGTAACATTTGATTTTTCTTAGTTAACAATCGGATTACGTGTTGGGTTCGTATCTCCGTCACAGAACTTCACATCATGCACTTCATCTTTAAATGCATGCACACTTTGTTACTTCAGAATGGAGGTATATCAGACATCAGACATCTTTCGTGGTTAGATAACAGGGATGAAAGGGTCTTGTAGGAGTCACGGTTTATTACAAAAATTGTCGTCTTTTATTTTCAAGTTTAGATTTGGTTACTGGTATTGGCAAAACTTTCGGTAATTCATGACTCATCATGGCTAATCATCAATATGATGTGATTAGATTAGATTAGATTACATTAGATTAACTCTTGTTCCATAGATCATGAATACGACATTTCGTAATGATGTGGAACGTGTCATTTTAATGAAAGATTTCTTTAAATACCATGATTCAATTTCTTTACAACAATTTTTTACACTCTCTCTCATTGCTTTTTATTTCTCTCTCTCTCTCTCTCTCTCTCTCTCTCTCTCTCTCTCACACACACACACACACACACACACACACACACACATTCTTTTTTATTTTTATTTGTATGTTGTGCTCGACTATCGGCGAGGCACGAAAACGCCTGTGAATGACTTTCTTAGTTTTGAGTGCACTTACGAAAGAAATATAAAAACAACAATGAGAGTTACTGATTTATGATGCTCAGTTTGCAGTCAGTTCTGAGTATTATTAGTAACTACGCTCTAGTCCCTAAACCTAGTTACAGAAAGCGAATCAGACGCATTACGTATTCCAGGCCGTAGCAGCCGCGACTTGGAGACACCAGCTATGGTCACTTCCCAGACCGCTGTAGGATCACATCGGTTCGTCTTCTTCCTGCTGGTACTGTAACTGAGATTTGGCAACAAGGCAACGTATGTTTGGCAACTCTGTGATCGACGAGTTACTTCCTGGTGTGCACGGAATTAAGCCTCAAAGTTCACTTGATTTTACCTGTAATTTCCATTGAATAATCTGAGTTATTATAGCTTGAAGGGTAACAAAAGATTGAAAATTTACGGTTTTCAGCCCAGGAAAGTCGTTGCAGGTGGAAATCGCAACTAATCTCGACCTTTAAATAGCGGTTTACGAGTTCTAGTTACTATTGCCGTCGTAATAGGAAGGTGAGACCCATACCTCCTCGCCAGCTCTGTGGTAACGTGCTGACCTGTGAAACAGCGTCTGTTACGTTTCGCAGTTCCAGTCTCACTGACTGAAACGTTTTATCCTTTCTGTGAAAGAGCTACAAGCAGTCAGATCAAACATCAATAAGGAAATCGCAAGAAAATGCTTTCAGCTCGTAGTGCAATGTTGAAAAACTTACAATGCTGCACAACAGGTAACGCCTCTTTCCGCTGCTGACAAGCGAATTTTGGGTTTCTAGGAAAACGTAACTATATTTATGAAATGCCACATTTGCATACCGCCGGCCGCGGTGGTCTAGCGGTTCTGGCGCTGCAGTCCGGAACCGCGGGACTACTACGGTCGCAGGTTCGAATCCTGCCTCGGGCATGGGTGTGTGTGATGTCCTTAGGTTAATTAGGTTTAAGTAGTTCTAAGTTCTAGGGGACTTATGACCTAAGATGTTGAGTCCCATAGTGCTCAGAGCCATTTGAACCATTTGCATACCTCTTGAGTATGACACAGCATACCAATGAAACACAGACCCAATCAAAATCTAAGTGAGTAGTATTTTACTAATTCGTGTCGATAGAGGCATGCTTGTGTACAGATACTTTCGTCGTAAGGTTATCATGGTTAGTTTTATTTCATTTCTTATAATACAGTGCACAATTTTCGTAAGGTTTCCTTTAGTGTTGTTAAAACAATAGTAAACATGAGAGCGAAATTAATCATCAACGATATATGCGAATTCTCTGATGTTACCTATGACAGTCTGACAATTCACATGCAGTTTATTGATTACATGCATGTAGAAAATTTGTTCTGAGTTAAAGCTGTCAATCAAAGTTTGAAGAAGAATAAAATATCACTACCACACGACGGCTAATGTAGAAAATACTTTTCTGACATATTATGGCACGATGCGCTCTCGCTGCACATCTTCGAGATGCATCTGCTGCCTGCTGTCTATTAAACCTGAATAGAACAAAATGTCACAGTAGTTAGTCCTTTTTCCACATGCGACTACTTTGGGTTGAGAAGTGAAGGGAATTATGTTCAAAGTTCCATTAGATTGATAACTTCAGCAGAGAGCAGAATTGCGTTTTAAAAAATGTAGCACTGAATGTATTCGAACTCGCGACATCTTATCTATGCTACAAGCTGACACGGAGCTACAACAGCTCCAGAGCTCGGCAACTATTCCTCCAGAACTTTTGGATTCCACAGCACTGTGAGATTATGCATATGGCCAGGTCTTGACTTCTGAGAGACAAACTGTTACAGCTTTTCTTTTGGACTGAACGACGTTTTCTAGTAACAGATAGCGCAATAGAATAGCTCAAGTGGAAAGGAACACTTCCTATTTAAACTTCTGCATCCTACAATGTTGGCAGTTGTGTGTAGGTGGCAGTAACGTGATTTTATTTCTGTGATTACAAAATAGTCGAGTGTATGCACTGGGTAGCCGAGGCAGCTAGTTCATGGTGATTCGGTCAACCAAGTAAATGAATTTACTGAACATGCTGCAAATTACTACAGGGAGCCTGTGTGTCAGAATTCTCATCCAGTGTGGCGCAACTGCGTTACGATAGAAAAATGACTCGCAGAGAAGAGGATTTCGTGGTCTGTTGGACGGATGGTAGGTTGTTATACCTATGGTCTGGGTTCGATTCCCACTTCTGTCAATGATTTTAGATAGGGAGAGACAGATTCCATTCTCTCCTGGCTACACCAAGTGAAGGAGATATAATGGCTGCGTGGTCTGAAAATTCACATTAAAGATGATATTCCTTCTTTACCAAGTAGACGGTAGGCTGAACCACAATAAAGTCTGGGGTGGCGACATGTAGAAACTCTATCACCAGTAACCTTTCTTATACTAGTTATTTATTCCAAGTGACGACACAAACGCTATGTATGGTCACAGGACACTTATTCCATCTTTTATTTGAGCTTCTGTATGTCGATAAAATTGGTTCTGAACTGGGAATGCAACTCAGACCGCCCTTAACGCGGAATTTGATCCCTTCGTGGCAATACAGCTTGGCTACAATTTGTTGTTTGTTCAAAACTGCAGATTCCTCAACACCTTCACATATTATGCATGAATGGGATCGAATCCTGGCCCGGCACTAAAGATTTAATTATGTATTATCAAGCTCTAGCATGAGAACACCTATCTGCTGGTGGATAATAATTTTGATTTTTAATGTATTTTCATTCGCTGTCAACACTAACGATATCTGACGTTTTTAACTCCCAGTGAGACACAGAACTATTTGCGAGATGACTGTAAGTTCAAGATGCTATTCTGAGCAGCTGGTGGAGAAAAATTCGGTAGCTGACGTCTCTTTGTGTGTAGTCAACAACGATATGTGTGGGGCTCTATTCCCAGTGAGCGCTGAACTCTTCGTCATATTATTTCAGTTCAAACATGCTCACATGTCACTGCTGGTGCAACAAACCCATATTTAACGTTAGTTTTCTCTAGAATATAACAGCGATAGGTGCCGGGTTGGAGCCCTGGGAAGGAAAAAATTAATGTTTCGTCTCGTCATTTCAGTTAAAACATCTAGTTACTGCCGCGAAATTCCGATATGTCACATTTGACTGTGCTTCGATACCAATCCGATTAGGTTCCGGGTTCGAATCCGTGTCCAACACACAGCTTTACCTCACGGCATTTCAAGTAAGTTACTTGTGAAGAAGCAATATTTAACATCTCTCGTAGTTCGTTAACAGGGACAATAGATGCTGGGTAGGAATTCGCGTCTGTTAAAAATGTTTGCGTTATGCAATTTGAAGTTGATATTTGCTAACTGATACTGTCTAAAATCGAGGTATATCACTCTCTGTATGCCTAATCAGGAATGACTGTTAGTTTCCGTCAGTCACGAAATCTTTGCTTAGTCTGCATGAGCTGGGTTTGAATCCATATGCAAAACAAGACGGTTCGTCGTGTCATTTAATGTTCATACATAACTTAAATTTTTAATGTCATTTTGTGTTAAATAGTTCAAATGGTTCAAATGGCTCTGAGCACTATGGGACTTAACTTCTAAGGTCATCAGTCCTCTAGAACTTAGAACTACTTAAACCTAACTAACCTAAGGACATCACACACATCCATGCCCGAGGGCAGGATTCGAACCTGCGACCGTAGCGGTCACGCGGTTCCAGACTGAAGCGCCTAGAACCGCACGGCCACATCGGCCGGCCCCCACCATCTGGTATCAATGCATTACCTTATAATCCATTATATATAATCATTTTCATAGTACACTTGATATTATAGATGAGTAGGACACAAGACAGGACATAGATAATGTCCGTTTGACGTCAACAGTGTGTAACATTTTACTTTTTTTGAATAGGACAATGTTCCTCTCCAATAATTTTTAGATTAGTTACAATAAGCTTACGCTGCAAGAGAATTTGCTTGTATTTTTAAATATGTGGTCTGTTGTCGTTTTGAAGGCCTTCCATAACATCGGCAACGTAGTGCAGCTCCACCGAGAGCTGTCTGGAGTAGGGTGGAGATAGCAATGTGAAAGTTGCGAGCTGTCGAAGACGATCTCCATATTCCTAATGCGATTAGGACATCGTATACTCTTGACGACGTTTAGCACCTGTGCGGTCAGTCACCCAATTTCAGAATTCATTTTGAGTAATCCTGCTAAATTCCCAAAATATTGTCTTTTTATATTGATGAGTAATAAGTATAGTCGTCACGTTCATGTGCCGTCTACAACGCAAATTTAATGTTACTATCCTAGGAACTAACCTGCAATACGTTTTGTATTTCATAATCGGAACTATCTGCATTAACCGTCATCAGAGCAATGTCAGGGAACAGAATGCAGCAGTGCCTACTTGAGGACCTGCTTGAGTCGTGTTCTAAGGAAAGGGTAGTTGCTGGTTCACATTATATTACACTAGCGAGAAGTACCGACTTTTCCTTTTCTCTGCAAACATCCAGAACTAAATTCAGTAACTAAATGCTAAGAATATATTTGCATTGTGCCAACTCGAAGATCAATAGATATGGATATAGATATAGATTTTTATATTTAAAGCCATTCTCGTTCTGCTTTGGTATAAACATCATTCATTATTTGCTTGTTCTTGTTACGATTGTTATTGTCATTCTCTCACTCGCAAGAGTCTTATGCTGATGCTGTATGAATAGATTATGCCATTGGATACAAGCGGTTTAGTTTTGAGACCTAACCCACGAGGGGGGAAGGCACAGTGGTCTGCTTCAGGAATTCCAAGCAATAAAACACAAAAAACAACCCAGGAAGGGTTCGAACAGCTACTTTCACGCAGAGACATGCATTTGGAATCTGTTCATCGTTACGGGGTCAAACAAGAGGGTAACATTACTGAAACAATGATCGGGCTACTTAGTATATAATAGAGCATACAGATTTCAAGGAGGAAACGTATGAAGACGCAGACTTCCTCGTTATCAATATGTGCGGCATATCTTTCGTGTTAACGAAAGTAAATTCCCGCTTTACCTCTTCTTACGTGTCAAATGAAATGAATGCCATGAGGAATAGGATATTTGTTGACTGCGTCTCTTCTTGCTTCCATCCTTACCAACATATTTCTTCATTCTCGTGGTAATCATGACATTCTATGTGCATGCTGCAAACGATTGCAAGTGGACAAATTCGACATCGAGGTGCAAAGCGTTTGGTATCTTACATTATATTCAATTCGAATAAGCTTCCGGTGTATTTTTACTTCGTTTGTATTTTTAGATGATTATGAACGTTACGGAAATTTATCTCACATGCTTTATGTTGAATGAGAAACATTGAATGATCCGTTTTGCTTTCCCTACGTTGAAATGATGTAATGTCGGCGTCAACAGCCTTCTTCCACGCCGGAAGCTGAAACTTGTATCATTCTGGATTAATGATAATTGAATGTCTCATATGTATACATAGCCCACAAGGCGACGTCAGAAACCATCAGGGGAGAACGCCGCATAAAAACCAAACGTGCGCGCGCGTCTCCACTCTGAAGAACCGTATCGGAGAATCACGGCAAGCATTTCGCTGAAGAACTGCCTCGCCAGAGAGCCGAGAAATGGCAGCGTCGTATCAAGTATTTGTCAACACACTGATAGTGCATTTACTTCCGGGTGTAGGTCGGCGTTACCTCGCTAAATTCACTTGACATTCGTTTTCCACATCGAAGACTCGTACGATATAATCCACTGCAAGATGACACAATTAGAAAGTATATTTAATTTCTGGACTCCAAGAACGGCGTTCTTCACATAAGTAACACCTGTTTGTGTGTGCATTCGGGAGGACGACGGTGCAATCCCGCGCCCGGCCATCCTGATTTAGGTTTTCAATGATTTCCCTAAATCGCTTCAGGCAAATGCCGGGATGGTTCCTTAGGAAGGGCACGGCCGATTTCCTTCCCCATCCTTCCCTAATCCGAGCTTGTGCTCCGTCTCTAATGACATCGTTGTCGACGGGACGTTAAAACAGTAATCTCCACCTCCTCTGTTTGTGTGTTTAAGGTTGCGTTTTGAGGCTCAGGCAACATCGCAGTGACTATAGTCCACCTCTGGCCGCCAGTGTGTCGTTAGCTCAGAGGTTCCCTTGTGCGTTGCAGTGCTTGTACTATAAGTTCGAATCACGGTAGAAGCCGCTGACTGCAACCTTTTATTTTCCATTTTAATTAATGGAGTTGCAAACTGCTAGTAAAAATTTCTTATGCGAAATCTGAAGAATGCCTTTAAACATCAATCTTCGTCCGATTTCGAGTTAGTAAATTAAGTTAATATCATGGATTTCTGCTTTGCAAATTCCAAGGTGCTTCACTGTAAAATAGGTCCTGAAAAGATTGAAACCGACTGTCAACGATATAAATTTGAGCTTTGTTCGTCATATAGGTCTAACATGTCAGAAGGTTGTTTATGAAGTGCACATGTTCATTAATATAGTTCCCATCTTCTAAATTTTTGCAATAGCATTTAACTGTAGACGTTTTCTAACACCGGCGTTAGCAATTGCTTTCCGTTCTCTGAAACCTTCAAAACGACAAATTTTTCTGGTTTAAATCTGATGACCTTAACTATCACTTCCGATCAACAATAAATAATTCATGAACCCATACATGGAACTCCAAATGTGCAGTGTGCCTGCACTGCTACAGAGCATGCATTGCAAGGTATTCACACAGTTTATCGCATAGACTTACCATAAGGAATGAAACAAGAACTGTAATACACTTTACACCACAGACGCTCACTCTGGCTTGACGAAAACATCCAAACATTGACCAAAAGTTGCACAAATAATTAAGTTTGAAAGGAAAAGAAACGAGGTATGAAGCATTTATAAATTCATCGAATGTAGTGAGGTGGTTTAATTTCGTCCCAGTCTATAAAATTAATTTCGGGCCATACTCAGCTCTTGCCGATTACCCGCCTACTAATCAGGGCGTCTGTCTCCGTTGCTTTTGAGCGTGAATGGAAATTGTAGAAATTTTCTGTGGAGCAACATTTAATAATAAAGCGTTTTAAATCATCAAAAGCGATGAGTGGTAGCAGGCGCTTTCGATAAAGAACGGGGGAGTGCAGCGCCGCTGCTGTCGCCACGGCCGCTGCCAGTAGCCAGCAAATGGATCCCGGAGCTTTGCCGCATACGGCGTCCAGAGGAGGACAGTCTGTAGGAAATCTGCCGCAAAATCGTTACTAGATAAAATTTTGATATCGGTGTGTCACAAAGCGAAATAGATTGAATCTGCGCTACCACAACAGTTGAGAGGAGCGGTGTGCCTGCCAGCCACCAGCTATGATTTACAACAGATGATAAACAGATGTACAGAGACATCAGCTAACTATTATCATAAGAGGAACTAATATCATTGATTTTTTTTTTTTTGAGAAACTCAAGAGTACTGAAGGTATGTTTGTACAATGCTAGTTGTAAGATTATTGTAAATAGTAAGTCCCATTTCAACGTTTGTAAAATCATTTCATTCAGAACATAATTAATTTTTGCCAGCAATATTCTATTACTGATTAAAATCGATCCCAAAAACCATCAACGTAAAAAACTTTGCAAAATCTTATTGTTGTCAAGCAAAAGTTTAACTATGAATTACGTACTTCAGTCAAATTAATTAAAGAATAACGTCAGCTTTGCTATTAAAGAATAATGTCAGCTTTGGTAATAAATACAGCCACTTATTATGACAGCCCATCAGCAGCTAATAGAGTATAGTAAAACAGAGTACTGTAAGTATATTCATGTCGCAGTTCAATGTAGCAGTCAGATGGCGATCCAGTAACAGTAAAAAAGGTAAGAAACGGTTTTGGGTTACTGCAAGTAACGACTGAGGGCCTCGTCGACGACACATTCTATGTTTCGTCGAAATAATCAGCAAATCACTTTTAATAAGTAGAATTTAAATTTGTATGCGAAGATTGAGAAAGAGAATCAATTTCAAAGGGAAGATATCATATGTCATTATTAAGCAAGAGGTAGAAATCGTAAGGGAAGGTTTCAAAGGTTATTGTAGAAGGGTAGGTTGCGTAACAAAAGAGATATAGAGGAGACGGGAAGGTTTCACACGTTTTCATGTTCACTGACTCAATTACATTAAGACTGACACTTCAAGAATCATGCCCTGTCCTGCAAAAAGATATACGTACGCTCATATCTGTGCGCCGAACTATACTTAAAAACGAAGTTCTCTGCGATATGTATCGAGACATCTGGACTGTTGATCAAACCGTCCTGACGAGTGTAGCCAGAAGTAATGCGCCATTAGTCACAGAATGCGTTATCGCTTTCATAGCCGCTGGATGCGAACAAACACGAATCCACTGTCCTGGTTGCGACAATATGCTATCAACGCCTGTGGCGTATTTCACAAGGAATTCTGGCGGTGATGCAATGGGCAGACATTCCTGTAAGTGCGCTTCTGCTAGCCGCAACAAAAACACGCGCTTGCGAAACCCGGCGGCGTGCGAGTGCAAATTCGACCGTCACAAGGGCATGTCTGTGCGTGTGTCGCGGCGGGAGGGGGAGGGGGGGGGGGAGGGCAGAGGTGGCGAACTGTCGGCGCTCACCCTGTTCCGGCAACGTCCCGACAGATTAAAACAATACAGCTGCTAGCTCTTCTGCGGCGGTAAACAAACAAAGCTGGCGCTGATGGCTTTGTTCTATTGAGAGCCTTTAGTCTCACCTTCCTTATCTGTAGACCGTTGTCATCAACGGCTACAGCGATATGAAACTGTCTACAGTGTGTCGTTAGTCTTTCTACGCACAAAAGGACATTTCAGCTAAGCAGGAACAAACGAAGATTGATGTGAGTACGTTAGTTCCTTATTTTCCACTTGCACGGATGGTGTTCGTTTTGACGTATTTTGTGAAAGAGATTTTTGTATCGCAAGTATATGAGGAATCGCGCTGCGAAGTCCGAGTGCGTGAATTTTTCTTCACCCTGTATATACAGGGTGATTAAGTTAAACTTTCAAAACGCTGTAGAAATAACTTCACTGGCCAGAATGACGTAAAATTGCTACGGAACATTATGGGAGAAGGGAGAAACGTAAGGCAGAGAAAAAAAACAATCTATTTCCAGAATGATACTTTCACTCTGCAGCGGAGTGTGCGCTGATATGAAACTTCCTGGTAGATTGAAACTGTGTGCCGGACCGAGACTCGAACTCGGGACCTTTGCCTTTCGCGGGCAAGTGCTCTACTGAGTTACCCAAGCCCGACTCACGCCCCGTCCTCACAGCTTTACTTCTGCCAGTACCTCGTCCCCTGCCTTCCGAAATTTGCAGAAGCTCTCCTGCGAACTATCCCCAGGCTGTGGCTAAGCCACGTCTCCGCAATATCCTTTCTTTCAGGACTGCTAGTTCTGCCAGGTTCGTCGTCTGTCCTGTATTACAAGTCTGCCCGGCCTACGACATCCTACTCTGCAATATGTGCGGTGCCTGCCCAACGCCACGACGTCTGCATCTACACTCCTGGAAATTGAAATAAGAACACCGTGAATTCATTGTCCCAGGAAGGGGAAACTTTATTGACACATTCCTGGGGTCAGATACATCACATGATCACACTGACAGAACCACAGGCACATAGACACAGGCAACAGAGCATGCACAATGTCGGCACTAGTACAGTGTATATCCACCTTTCGCAGCAATGCAGGCTGCTATTCTCCCATGGAGACGATCGTAGAGATGCTGGATGTAGTCCTGTGGAACGGCTTGCCATGCCATTTCCACCTGGCGCCTCAGTTGGACCAGCGTTCGTGCTGGACGTGCAGACCGCGTGAGACGACGCTTCATCCAGTCCCAAACATGCTCAATGGGGGACAGATCCGGAGATCTTGCTGGCCAGGGTAGTTGACTTACACCTTCTAGAGCACGTTGGGTGGCACGGGATACATGCGGACGTGCATTGTCCTGTTGGAACAGCAAGTTCCCTTGCCGGTCTAGGAATGGTAGAACGATGGGTTCGATGACGGTTTGGATGTACCGTGCACTATTCAGTGCCCCCTCGACGATCACCAGTGGTGTACGGCCAGTGTAGGAGATCGCTCCCCACACCATGATGCCGGGTGTTGGCCCTGTGTGCCTCGGTCGTATGCAGTCCTGATTGTGGCGCTCACCTGCACGGCGCCAAACACGCATACGACCATCATTGGCACCAAGGCAGAAGCGACTCTCATCGCTGAAGACGACACGTCTCCATTCGTCCCTCCATTCACGCCTGTCGCGACACCACTGGAGGCGGGCTGCACGATGTTGGGGCGTGAGCGGAAGACGGCCTAACGGTGTGCGGGACCGTAGCCCAGCTTCATGGAGACGGTTGCGAATGGTCCTCGCCGGTACCCCAGGAGCAACAGTGTCCGTAATTTGCTGGGAAGTGGCGGTGCGGTCCCCTACGGCACTGCGTAGGATCCTACGGTCTTGGCGTGCATCCGTGCGTCGCTGCGGTCCGGTCCCAGGTCGACGGGCACGTGCACCTTCCGCCGACCACTGGCGACAACATCGATGTACTGTGGAGACCTCACGCCCCACGTGTTGAGCAATTCGGCGGTACGTCCACCCGGCCTCCCGCATGCCCACTATACGCCCTCGCTCAAAGTCCGTCAACTGCACATACGGTTCACGTCCACGCTGTCGCGGCATGCTACCAGTGTTAAAGACTGCGATGGAGCTCCGTATGCCACGGCAAACTGGCTGACACTGACGGCGGCGGTGCACAAATGCTGCGCAGCTAGCGCCATTCGACGGCCAACACCGCGGTTCCTGGTGTGGCCGCTGTGCCGTGCGTGTGATCATTGCTTGTACAGCCCTCTCGCAGTGTCCGGAGCAAGTATGGTGGGTCTGACACACCGGTGTCAATGTGTTCTTTTTTCCATTTCCAGGAGTGTAGTTTCACCTTGGTTTCGCCACAGGACACACACCACAGCACTCCTCGAACACCCGAAAGGCGCGGTGCGTAAAATCCTACCAGACATCTGTTGTGAATGGGCAGGAGCCAATTCACGGAGTCTGGAGGAAGCCGAAATGCACGCGTTTAAGCTCACGCAGACTGGCGTGAGGTCTGGAACAATTAAAGGAGTTGAGTCTAATAAATAAAGTACGAAGTTGATGTAATACTTAACTTTAATCCATAATTGGAGAACATCGGTCTGACGGTACAGGCTTTACAAGATAACCAGCAAAAGATAAATGGCGCCTTGCTAGGTCGTAGCAATTGACGTAGCTGAAGGCTATGCTTAACTATCGTCTCGCAAATGAGAGCGTAATTTGTCAGTGAACCATTGCTCGCTAAGTCGGCTGTACAACTGGGGCGAGTGCTAGGAAGTGTCTCAAGACCTGCCGTGTGGCGGCGCTCGGTCTGCAATCACTGATAGTGGCGACACGCGGATCCGTCGTATACTAGCGGACCGCGGCCGATTTAAAGGCTACCACCTAGCAAGTGTGGTGTCTGGCGGTGACACCACAACATCCTTCTTTGCTATTCATTCAAAATAACCCATGTGCACGAAATGCTTCCTGTTGACCTGCCAACGAGAGAGACCTTTGCTTTAGACTTTCTCGCCTGCATGGAAGTGGACACGGAATGGCCATGAAAGATTTTGTGGGCAGACGAAACCCACTTCCATCTGACAGGATATTCAATACACAGAATTGTCGAATATGGGCAACGGAAAATCCACATGCAAATCAACCAGTACCACTTCATCCTGAACAGGTCACTGTGTGGTGCGGGTTTACGGCATCATTTATCATAGGGCTATATTTTTTCTAAGAGACAGGTGCTTCGAGTCCTGTTACCTGTACTGTCACTGGTAAGCTCTATGAGTGTCTTTTGCGCAACGACATCATTCCAGCTCTCCAACAGCGTGGATGTGTGGATGGGATCATTTTTAAGCAAGATGGTGCACTTCCGGACATTGCAAATCCAGCTGAGCAGCTGCTGAAGCGCCATTTCGGAAATGCCAGAATCATCATTTCCCTACAGCCTGGCTGTCCCTATCACCTGATCTTAATCCGTGTGACTTCTGGCTGTGGGGCTATCTGAAAGATGTTGTGATC
This sequence comes from Schistocerca cancellata, assembly GCF_023864275.1. Lineage (NCBI taxonomy): Eukaryota > Metazoa > Arthropoda > Insecta > Orthoptera > Acrididae > Schistocerca > Schistocerca cancellata. The sequence continues at coordinate 774,821,826 of NC_064630.1, read as the reverse complement.
AGTGTTGCGATTGCAAACTTAGCTATATTGACGGCACGCATTGTACAACACATTCTGAACGTGACCCCGGAGACACTTCGATAAAATGCGGAACATGTTGTTCCCCGATTTCAACTTGTTGCAGAAAACGGTGGACAGCATATTGAACATGTTTTGTGCCAGTAACACGGAGATTAATAATCCGATTTGATGTTGCTAGATTCTTCTCATGCGGTTTTTGGCCTCAGGACAATTAAAAACCGATGTGTGTGATGCTTTTTATTTGGTTTTTGGCTTCAGTGCAATAAAACCCGATTTTTCCCATCCAATGTGATATGACCTTGCCGTGGTGGATGGTCTTACGTAACTAACCGTATCACACTTGTACACCCATGCGCACTGAGTAGTAAAGTTTGTTTAACGTCGAACTTACACCTTAGGCATTGTTGTATGATTCATTTGTCAATTGCAGTCGACCACTCTTAAATTATGATGCTTACAGCACTATCTATTGCTACATCTTGTAACTATTTATTTTCTTCTGCCATACGTTTACCCCTTTCTCCGGTAATATTCCGTTGCAATTTGACGTCATTCTGACCAGAGGTGTTATTTCTACAGCATTTTGAATGTTTAATTATAATCATCCTGTATATAGGGTGACAAACTGCAGGAAAGAACTGCTGACTGGAAAGTATATATGTGGGTGAACACTATTTTAACCGACAAACTGCGTGGACGAATTCCTGACTTGAAATGGAGGAAAATTTGTCCTATGAGCATGTGTCCGGAAATGCCTCGTTGCTGACGAATGTAAGTTCCTCGGACCACGTGTCATGTCTGTAGCCCGCAGGTGACGGTTATGCAGCTTAGTAAAGGTTCCTTCTTTAGTAAAGAGGACTGCTAACAGAAATCCCATAATTGTGATGGTCTGGTGCAAAAACTGTGGTGTCTACAGAACCTGTACACTCGGTTCGCTAGACAATCTTTCAAACAAATCTTGTTAATATGTGTTTTATTACAACGTAAAATTTACAATGCTTAAATTTGCAATTACACAGATGTGTCACAAGCAAAGGGCGACATTCAAAATAATCAAGTTTCTGCAGTGTAAGTCGGCCGGGGTGACCGAGCGGTTCTAGGCGCTACAGACTAGAACCGCGCGACAGCTACGGTCGTAGGTTCGAATCCTGCTTCGGGCAGGGATGTGTGTGATGTCCTTAGGTTAGTTAGGTTTAAGTACACTACTGGCCATTAAAATTGCTACACCACGAAGATGAGGTGCTACAGACGCGAAATTTAACCGACAGGAAGAAGACGCTGTGATATGCAAAAGATTAGCTTTTCAGAGCATTCACACAAGGTTGGCGCCGGTGGCGACACCTACAACGTGCTGACATGAGGAAAGTTTCCAACCGATTTCTCATACACAAACAGCAGTTGACCGGCGTTGCTTGGTGAAACGTTGTGATATCTCGTGTAAGGACGAGAAATGCGTACCATCACGTTTCCGACTTTAATAAACGTCGGATTGTAGCCTATCGCGATTGCGGTTTATCGTATCGGTACATTGCTGCTCGCGTTGGTCGAGATCCAATGAGTTTTAGCAGAATATTGAATCGGTGGGTTCAGGAGGGTAATACGGAACGCCGTGCTGGATCCCAACGGCCTCGTATCACTAGCAGTCAAGATGACAGGCGTCTTATCCGCACAGCTGTAACGGATCGTGCAGCCACGTCTCGATCCCTGAGTCAATAGATGGGGAAGTTTGCAAGACAACAACCGTCTGCACGAACAGTTCGACGACGTTTGCAGCAGCATGGACTATCAGCTCGGAGACCGTGGCTGCAGTTACCCTTGACGCTGCATCCACAGGCAGGAGCGCCTGCGATGGTGTACTCAACGACGAACCTGGGTGCACGAATGGCAAAACGTCATTTTTTCCCATGAATCCAGGTTCTGTTTACAGCATCGTGATGGTCGCATCCGTGTTTGGCGACATCGCGGTGAACGCACATTGGAAGCGCGTATTCGTCATCGCCATACTGGCTTATCACCCGGCGTGATGGTATGGGATGCCATTGGTTACACGTCTCGGGCACCTTTTGTTCGCATTGACGGCACTTTGAACAGTGGACGTTACATTTCAGATGTGTTACGACCCTTCATTTGATCCCTGCAAGACCGCATATTGCAGGTCCTGAACGGGCTTTTCTGGATACAGAAAATTTGGCCAGCACATTCTCCAGATCTCTCACCAATTGAAAACGTCTGGTCAATGGTGGCCGAGCAACTGGCTCGTCACATTACGCCAGTCACTACTCTTGATGAACTGTGGTATCGTGTTGAAGATGCATGGGCAGCTGTACCTGTACACGCCATCCAAGCTCTGTTTGACCCAATGCCCAGGCGTATCAAGGCCGTTATTACGGCCAGAGGTGGTTGTTCTGGGTACTGATTTCTCAGGATCTATGCACCCAAATTGCGTGAAAATGTAATCACATGTCAGTTCTAGTATAATGTATTTGTCCAATGAATACCCATTTATCATCTGCATTTCTTCTTGGAGTAGCAATTTTAATGGCCAGTAGTGTTCTAAGTTCTAGGGGACTGATGGCCTCAGAAGTTAAGTCCCATAGTGCTCAGACCCATTTGAACCATTCTTGGTATAAACAAATCCAAGTCTGTGCTACGTAGAGCGTACAACCAAGATAACTGGAGTTGACGCTTCTATCCAAGTCGCTACTCTTGAAGCTGCTATTGAACTTTGGCCGCACCAGTCGGCCCCATCGCTTGTGCCCTCTTCACATAGGGGTCGCTGCTGTCACGTTGTCGTCCTGGAGAGGGGTCGCATCACTGTGCGATTGGCTGACGTCTTCTCACAGCCTTCTCTTCTCTATCGTTCCCGACTGGCGTGCCGGCGCTTGACTTTACGCCGTAACAAAAGCCATCGGCAAAATCCTTCCCATAGAGCGAAATCCGTCGCTGATAATCTGCGCACTCACTGCAGGTGATAGGTATTGTAACTGTGTTAAAAAAGTATTCCGTATTTTGAGTGTTGGTCGTACTGATCAAAACAAGAAAAAAAGTTCAGTAAAGATCGGCTCTAAAACTCATACCTTAACAGCTATGAGCACTTCTTCATCTTCACTACTCTCGGCCACATCTCTCCTACTGCAAGCTCTTTGCTATTACGAGGACCTACAGAATTCCGGAAACAGACGATTAACTTAATGAGAACGCATTACTCTGTTACTGTGAAAGAGAAGAGATTCTACTGTAATCTGCTGGCTATTACATACGATCTGCACTTGTGAGGCATCGCTTAAGGAGGCACGCGATGTGGTGTCCATTCATAGGTTGACATGACCTTGTCCATCGTCCTGTCAGGAAATCACACTCTGAGAAACGAACGTGCGGTAGACACCGGTGTCGCCTTCCCTTATTGTTTGTACACTGTTAATGGAGCTTACATACAACCAACATTCCAAGAAATTAAGATCGGGATAAACAGTTGGCCAACGTACTGGTACTCCCCGACCAATCCATTGCCCATTAAGTGACTGTGTGAGGTGCTCTCGGGTATATTGGAGAAATTGGGCTGATGCTCCATCATGCATGGGCCACAGACCACACTTCCAGCTGCTGTTGGAACGGTATCTCCTCAAGCAGGACAGACAAATCCGTTGATAGGAACTGACCATACCTGGTACCAGTCAACCTATTTGGTAGTACAGGGTTATTACAAATGATTGAAGCGATTTCACAGCTCTAAAATAACTTTATTATTTGAGATATTTTCACAATGCTTTGCACACACATACAAAAACTCAAAGTTTTTTTAGGCATTCACAAATGTTCGATATGTGCCCCTCTAGTGATTCGCCAGACATCAAGCCGATAATCAAGTTCCTCTCACACTCGGCGCAGCATGTCCCCATCAATGAGCTCGAAAGCATCGTTGATGCGAGCTCGCAGTTCTGGCACGTTTCTTGGTAGAGGAGGTTTAAACACTGAATCTTTCACATAACCCCACAGAAAGAAATCGCATGGGGTTAAGTCGGGAGAGCGTGGAGGCCATGACATGAATTGCTGATCATGATCTCCACCACGACCGATCCATCGGTTTTCCAATCTCCTGTTTAAGAAATGCCGAACATCATGGAAGTGCGGTGGAGCACCATCCTGTTGAAAGATGAAGTCGGCGCTGTCGGTCTCCAGTTGTGGCATGAGCCAATTTTCCAGCATGTCCAGATACACGTGTTCAACCGTTTCTTCGCTCACTGCAGGCCGACCCGTTGATTTCCCCTTACAGAGGCATCCAGAAGCTTTAAACTGCGCATACCATCGCCGAATGGAGTTAGCAGTTGGTGGATCTTTGTTGAACTTCGTCCTGAAGTGTCGTTGCACTGTTATGACTGACTGATGTGAGTGCATCTCAAGCACGACACACGCTTTCTCGGCTCCTGTCGCCATTTTATCTCACTGCGCTCTCGAGCGCTCTGACGGCAGAAACCTGAAGTGCGGCTTCAGCCGAACAAAACTTTGAGTTTTTCTACGTTTCTGTAGTGTGTCGTGACCATATGTCAATGAATGGAGCTACAGTGAATTTATGAAATCGTTTCAATCATTTGTAATAGCCCTGTATATAAGGTCCCATTAGTCTATTGCCAATAATGCCAGCCCATATATCAATTGAAAATCAGCGCTGGTGCCTTGCTTCTTCAACTGCCTGTGGATTGCATTAGTCCACGTATGTTGATTATGAAAATTAACATTTCCGTCTCGAGTGAAAACAGCCCCGTCTGTGAACAATATCTTTGTTGTGAAAAGTAGATCTTCACCGCACCCATTGGCAGAGCTGTATTCTGGCAGGCTGGCACGCTGTAAGCACATTATATGGGTACAGCAACTGTTCATGCAGAATTGGTCAGACTAGTGGACGCTGTACTGCTGGTCCTGTGGAGAACAATATTTATTCATACGTAACTATGAACAGTGCAATGAATTAAAACTGAAAGACGTACGTAAAAATGTACAGGAATAACATTGATCATTCAACGTAACTGTATTTAAAAACAATATCGATTTATTATGTACATTATTCTTTGTTCTAAGTTAAAAATATTAATATCTGTGAAGCCGTTGAATGATTTTATGTAATTACCTACTCCGGTGTTGATCTTGCATGCGGATAGACGTGAGAGACATTGTAAGTGTACTTATGTTGCATTTTTGTTAAATATATGTGTTTATTTGCTCTTAAAACCTTTAACTGAATATATTTAGCATACCTACCTGTTAGGAAACTAATTACTTATTTTTTAAGAATATCAGAACACGCAATACAGTGCGAGCCTACGATTGATTGTTGTCTGCCATTTGCACGGCCGCAACGTTTCATTTGATTATTGTCAATATTAAACGGCACACAGCCGCGCAGATAACTTATAAAGTTTAAATTTTAATTATCTTACTTAACTTCAGTGTCATTTTAATTCATTTGGGAAGATTAATAGCAGTTTTCATTAAATTCTTCTGGTTTCCGCAAAACGGCTATCTTTTGTCTCAGCTACGTAAATTCATAGAAATTAACTAACTCTGAAATGATCAGTGACACATTTGCCACACAATAATATTTCCCTACGCGAACCCATGACATTAAATCAGTGTTAATTTCAATGAGACTGCAATGCAAATAGAACCCGAGACATTTTGTTAACTTACGAGTTAGTATGGTACTTCACACTGCTCTTTACGTGTTTCATATTGCGGTTATTCAAATATTATTTCCATAAAGAAAGGACTGTGTAATTTGCCCGTAACTTGTGTTGTCACTGTGGTGTGTCACATTTGATGTGTAAGTATACGTATATGTGCCTACAGATCATACAGTTTAATGAACTGCAGCAGATGTGCACATAATTAAAGCACACCACATGACGTACACAACAGAAGACAACAACATACACATTAAAAACAACACAACGACTAACTCCGATAGATTCTGAAATTCTACGTATACTAGGGTGTAGTTCAAGGATCTTCTTCCACTTGTTGCAATACGATTCACAGTAACAACACTAACAGACTGTTACTGCTTGCTGTATTTATGGACAATGACAGAGGACTGTGTCCTCATGAGTTTACTGCATTGTATAGGTCGTTCGTAAAAAAAAAGGGCTTGCAGTGGACGAGATTTGTTTCGCAGCAGCTAAAATAAGAAAATGCTCATAATTCTTAAAGTGTGCATTTTAGAGAATTTTTAAAGTGGAATTCTGCCTGCCGTTTCGGCAGAGCACTCCCAAATTAGTTTAATGCATTATTCGTTTTATCGATCTGTATTAACAGGGACAGTAAAACACGACGCGGACCACCGTCGTGCTGTCACTGCTGGGATTCTGATTAATCTTCGTGTTTCACTATCCCTCTTCTTACACATCGCTAAAACAAATATCGCACTAGACTAATTTGGGACCGCTCTGTCAACACTGACAATGACCTGTGCATTTAGTTTATGCTCGTCTTCAATTTTTTCCAGAATATCAAAAAAATTGTTAACATTTTCTTCAATAAATCCTCTAGCCCTAGCAAAAAATACATTTTGAGGCTGTCGTAAAGTTAGTGTCGTATGACGTTTCCCAAAAGCGTAGAACCATTTCTTACCAATCATTTTTTCTCTTTACTGACTGCATTGTCAAGATGGGGATTAGCCTCAAGTATTCGAAAAGCTAACTTTCTTACGTCAGTTATCGTGGGACCGAACAGGTTCTCTTCGAACTCTACTGACATTAACAAGTTGTTCTTCAGCTGAAAGAGGTAATGCTGTTTGTCTCCCATTCACTGCCCCATTGTTTACCACAGTTGACCCCCGTATAACTTCACCTCGAATATGTCTTTGGTATTTCATATTTTCTGCAATATTCGTTCAGTTTTATTTTCCCTTCTTTAAAATCTTCCAATGGATGTGTCATACTTTCTGGAGACCACTTTCTGTATTTCCTCCCAGCGATCGTAATGGAAATCTGAAATTAAGAAGGTGAAAAAATAGTACCTGTTATGAAACGTCAACTTTGACGATCACCGCGAAATTATTTTTCTTAGCTTGGGAATATTAGACTCCATAAATGTATTAAAAGATTTATCCTAAATGACTTTCATTACTAAGGTTCTTAAGTCGCACCAGTAAAGATTCCTAAATCGCACTGGTGCTATTTAGGCAACTCAGCAGTGGTGCGATTTCGGCAGCCACACCATTTTGTGAGTTTGTCATGCTATAAGGTAAACAATTGATTGAATGACAGTTATAAGGATGTCAAAGAGTACTGAAATATATCTTAATTATATGTAATAGATATGAAAGAAATTATGTTTCGTACCTTAGTAACAGGCTCCTTGCGAAAGGTACACAAACCGTACAGGTAAATCATCACTTTTTTGTAAACCAAATACAACGCAAACTACACCAGCCACTGAAACCAAACTATTGTAGCATCATGGGAATGTACCCTAGTTCAAACTACTCCCGCTAGGTGGTGCGTAAGTATGACCGGTAAATTTAAAAATGTAGTGGTGCGATATAGGCTACTTTCTCCCAGATACCCAAGGTGTAGCGTAGCATCTTAGTCATTCAATAATGGCTAGTCTTCCGGTTCCGACTTTCTAACAATTAGGTTCCTTTCGCAGTATGCTGATGAAATATCTAGATTTTTCACACTCATTTACAATCGCTCGCTAGAAGAAAGATCCGTACCTAATAACTGGCACGTTGCACAAGTCTCACGAGTACCCAAGAAAAGAAGTAAGAATAATCCACTTAATTGAAGACCCATGTCACTAACGTCGATTTGCAGTAGGATTTTGGAACATTATAAATTACCTGTAAGATAACGATTTATTAATAAAATATCGTTCTTGTGAAACACGACTGGTGCTTTATTCACATGGGGTAATGAGCGATATCGCTGGGGAATCACAAGCTGACTTCACATCTCTAGACTTCCAGAAGGCTTTTGACACCAGTCCTCACAAGTACCTTCTAATCCTATTACGTGAGTGGGGTGTATGATCTCAACTGTCCGAATGGATTCCTGATTTGTTGCCAGAAACATCACAGTCCATAGAAATTGACAGGAAGTCATCGAGTGGATCAGAAGAGATATCTGGCGTTCCTCAAACCAGTGTTACAGGCCCCCTGCTTTTCCTGATCTGTACAAGGAGTCAGTCTAAGCAGTCCTCTTACGTTGTTTGCAGATGATGCTGTCTTTTAAAGTCTAGTGAAGTCATCAGGAGATCAGAACTAATTACAAAATGATTTACGCGCGATATCTGCATGGTGCAGAAAGTGAAAAATGACCCTGAGCGATAAGAAATGACGTACTAAAAATATTCTGTCAAATTTCGTTTACATCATAAATCATTCAGATTTAAAATTAGCTGATTCAACTACATACCTAGGGATTACGGTTAGGAATGACAAACTGTAACCATCACACAGTAAATGTCGTGGAGAAGGCGAACAAAAGACTGCGTTTTATTGGCAGAACACTCAGAAGAAGCAACATATATACTTAACAGACTACCTACACTACGCTTGTCTATCTTCTTTTGAAACACTGCTGCGCTGTATGGGTTCCTTAGCAGAAAGGATTGACGGAGGACATCGAGCAAATTCAAAGACTGGCAGCTCGTTTTGTATTACCGTGAAACAGGGAGACAGTCTCACGGATGTGATAAGCGAGTTGGGTTCAAATGGTTCTGAGCACAATGGGACTTAACATCTATGGTCATCAGTCCCCTAGAACTTAGAACTACTTAAACCTAACTAACCTGAGGACAGCACACAACACCCAGTCATCACGAGGCAGAGAAAATCCCTGACCCCGCCGGGAATCGAACCCGGGAACCCGGGCGTGGGAAGCGAGAACGCTACCGCACGACCACGAGCTGCGGACCAAGCGAGTTGGGGTGGTAGCCATTAAAATACAGGAGTTCTTTTCCGTTGCAGTGATATTTTTTGACCAAATTTCAAGCACCAGATTTTTCCTCAGAATGCCCAAATATTTTGTCAACTCTCTCCTACATTGAAAGGAAAGAGCATCGTGATAAAATAAGAGAAATCAGAGCTCGCTCGGAAAGATTTTTCGCATGTGCTGTTCGAGAGGGGAACGATCAAAAAATTGTCTGAAAGTGATTTTATGATTTTACTGTCGAATATTTGCTGAGTTGTGGTGATGTAGATGTAGACACACGACGCACGTGACGTCTCCTCTATTTTGGCCGCCGAGATTAACGTGCCCGTCCGGCGGACATTATCGTCAATCGACAAGACACTTCGAGGTTTAACCCAGTATAACAAGCATAATATGACAATGAAAATTTGTGCCAACAGCATTTTCCACAGAGACTGTTTACCGGGGCAGACTCACTGCATTACTGCGTACGAGAAACTTTCACTGCGGAATCGCATTTTACTCGTATAGTCCACCGTACGCAAGGAATAACACGACAGCATTTGTAAGAGAGATTACAAACTCTACAAAATCTACGCTAAATAAATTTACAAACAATTATTGTATAGCATTAACGGGGAAATAACAGAATCAAACTTGTACAAGTAGAATGAAGATCAGCTACATCACTTGGAGCATAAAATACGTTCAATTAAATACCTAGTCTAGCGTGTTGTTGTATTTCCTGGTGTCGTTTTATATGTAAGTACAGCCTGCCAATTTTTTCTTGGTAAATTTGGCTTAAAACTCTTTTACTGTTTGACAGATTCAGCTGCTATTGCCCCACACATAAAAGTTTCACCAATCAGAATGCACTTCAAAAACGATATCTTCTATTTATTCCAATAACTGTGTAAAACATCTAAAATCTTTCAAAAATTTTACAGATCGAATTGATCCTGCCAGATAAATCTTGAGAAAAATCCCATAATTCTCTGAACACGGCGCTTTGCTTTTGTTCCGTGGCTGATACAACACTTACATTTAACAAGAACACTTGCAGTACACCCTTAACAATACACGATTCAGACTCCGAATACAGTGACACGCTGCTTGATATTTCTCTTAACTGTTATCAGCCTTCGATATATTTATTTCATGCATCGCACCTGAACTTGAATTAACCGTTCCAGGGATGATTTAATTTTTGTACTCTGCTCCTTTGTCTGTGCTTGCTAACCTTGCTCATCCGCCAATTTCAGTGATTCTCTATCACTTAAACTCTCTCAGTAGTCTTTTTCTAGTTTTTCTATATCATGCTCTGCTGTATCAACCCGAGAAGCGAGTTTTATAAACCTCCTCTAATAGTGAAGATATTTTTTCTATCTAAGTCATTTTTAAGATATGTGAATTTCTGGTTAATGTTTGAAAACCTCTTGTCTATAAATGAAAACGTCTGCTCCACACTTAAAAATTTCTGGTCCGTACTTTACAACTTTTGGCCCATAGCCACCAAGATCGATCATAATCTAATGTCCTCATTTGAAGTATTCACGCTTCATTCGCTTGCTGGTGGCGCATTTATCACTGCTTCTGCTTGAAGTCTGTTCTAATTAAGTACTATTCTCCAACACAGAACCTCACCCCATCGACCACTGTATTCTGAGGTTTTCCACAAGATTCGATATCAATTCGACTCTCAAAACATCGCCGCTTCCTACTTCGGCAGGCTCCGTCGCTTCTACTTACGAAAAACAGATTGGTTAACAAGAATATAAAAAGTTTCTGTTTTTATCTTATTCCTTATTTCGTTGCCTGCTGTTTCTTTTTCCAGTTCATTTTCTTCAATTTTATTTCTTCCACCGTCTTTCACGTCGCACTACGCCAGTACACGTACGGAAGAATTGCACTACACTCTTTCACTAGCGCTTTACTTTCGTTTTGTTGGTGGTAGTCGCGACAATGGATCTGCTCTCCTCTGGAGGTCTTGAGCACAAACAAAATGATGTTGTGCGTCTATAAAACAGACGACTACTCTTAAATTGCTATATTACTTTGTTGTGCAGGCCACACGCACCAATGTTGCGACATTGAGGCTTATGTCGCCATTCAGTATAGTTAAAAATCCTTATCGCAGATATCCACAGCCCGCATCTCGTGGTCGTGCGGTAGCGTTCTCGCTTCCCACGCCCGGGTTCCCGGGTTCGATTCCCGGCGGGGTCAGGGATTTTCTCTGCCTCGTGATGGCTGGGTGTTGTGTGCTGTCCTTAGGTTAGTTAGGTTTAAGTAGTTCTAAGTTCTAGGGGACTTATGACCACAGCAGTTGAGTCCCATAGTGCTCAGAGCCATTTGAACCATTTTTGAAGATATCCACAAATGGTATTGCTGGATCAGTTCTTGCCTGCTAGTAATTCTACAGTTTTACCACTAACACATCTACATCTACACAGATACTCCATAAGCCACCGTAGGTACATGGCGGAGGGTACCTTGTACCACTACAAGTCATTTCCTTTCCTGTTCCACTCGCCAATAGAGCGAGAGAAAAACTACTGTCTATATGTCTCCGTATGAGCCCTAATTTCTCGTATCTTATCTTCCCGATTCTTACGTGCGATGTATGTTGGCAGCAGTAGAATCATTCGGCAGTCAGCTTCAAATGACAGTTATCTGTATTTTCTCAATAGTGTTTCTCAAAAAGAACGTCGCCTTTCCTCCCGAGATTCCAATTTAAATTCGCGAAGCATCTCCATAGCACTTAGGTGTTGTTCAGATCTCCGGTAACAAATCTAGCAGCCCACCTCTGAATTGCCTCGAAGTTCTCTTTCGTCCGAAGTCGTACGAATCCCAAATACTCTAGCAGTACTCAAGAATCGGTCGCACCAGTGTGCTATTGCGGTCTCCTTTACAGCTGAACTACTCTTTCCTAAAATTCGCCTTCCCTGCCACAGTTCTCACGACTCATCCGCATTAACTTACATTTTTCCCCATTTAGGGCTAGCTGCCATTCGTCACAGCAGCTGGAAATATCATCTAAGTCGTCTTGTAATTGCCCACAGTCATTCAACTTTGACACCTTGCCATACACCACGGCATCATCAGCAAAAAAGCTTCGCAATGTTACCACTGCTCCTGCCTAGCAGCCAGATACACTTGTGACAATTGCGGCAAGAGATGCCGTGCTGCTGCCATTGGCTTGACAAGTCATATGAAAAAATGCAACCCATAAACACTCAGACACTACAACAATCATCTACCAAGATGTCGTGGCCAATATATATATTAGAGCAATGATTCCTTTACTTTTTCGAATATTCGCACATTTAATAAATAAAGAATTTAATCTGCTACGTGGGCTTATAAGGGAGCATTCATGTTGCTGCGCGGAAGACAAACAGCGGAAGCAGTGTTTCCTGCAAAGCCGCGCGTGAACCGCGAAGTGACCGCAGAGCGCTGCTTGGCCGCTCTCTTATCGCGGAGCGCGGGGCGCTAGCCGCTTATTTGTTTACGTCGGACTTTGCTCGTGTTTTGTTTGGAGGCGTTAGCGCGAAAGCAGCTGTGACAGGATGTGAGACTTACAGGCGAGCTCAGAGAAATGAGAACGTAGTTGCCAGTTTGCGGCTGACTTTTTTTGTTTTTTTTTATATACGACCTTGGGAAATTTGTAAGCGTTTCGCCAAGGAGTCGGCAAGTCAAGAGGCGAGTATTAAATGAATGGTAGATACGTTAGTCTCAATAGGATCGTGTCAAAGAGACAGAAAATTAAAATGGTGGAACACTGTTGATGGTTGGATAAACAGTTCTCGCTATACTTGCCGTACCACATTAGGATAAAATGACGAGCTTTCGATAAGAGTCCCCCCAACCCCTCCCCCCCCCCTCACCACCAGTACACCTCCGATGACACCGCTTTCCTCGCCCACGCTCCTACCCTCCAAGGGTCTCAACGCCTTCTCCAGGATCACCTTGACCTTTTTGCCACATGGTGTAACCAGTGGCTCCTGAAAATCAATCCTTCCAAGACCCAGGCAATCATCGTCCATTCCGCCTCACCCCCACCCTCACCTACCTTGGCCTCACCATTGACCGTCACCTCACCTGAATCCCTCATCTCCGCTCCATTCAATCCAAAGCCCACAACCGCCTCCGACTCCTCAAACTCCTCTCTGGCCAGACATGGGGGTTGCACCCCTCTACCATCCTTCACACCTACAAATCCTTAATCCGTCCCATCCTCTGTTACGCCAGTCCTGCCTGGATATCTGCCCCCCCCCAAATTCTATAAGTCCCTCCAGATCCTCGAGTGTCATGCACTCTGCTTCCCCTTCCATATACGCCTCCCGTCCCCCACACGGACCGTCTATGACCTCATTCCTTTCCCCCATCTTATCCTATTCCTCGAACATATTCTACACCTCTCGCCCCCTCACCACCTGGTTGCTCTTCTCCTCTCCCATCCCCGCCCCCTGCCACACCTTCACTCTTGTGTCCCCCCTCTACCCTCTATCTCTACACCCTTCATCTCCTTTCCCAAGGTGGCTTCCATCATCTCCCCCTCCCAGATGATGCCCTCTTTCCCTCCATTTATCCCTCCAATCAACTCTGATCCTCACCCCCGTCCTTTCCCTGGGCTCCCTCTACCCCCCCTTCCATCCTGTGTTTTCTCCCCGCCTCACCTCTCCCTACCTCCCTCCCCCCCCCCGCATCCTTTTGTATTCCTCTCCTCTGCCTTGCCCACTCCCTGTTGTGACCGATCAGCACCCCCCATCCCTCTCATGGGTCCTCATCCTCCATTGGGTCCTTTCCCCCCTCTCCCACTTCGCTTTTCCTCTCCTTCATCCCTTTTTTATTTTCCCATCATCTGTCCAGTTTCCCCCCTACCTGCTCTCTGCTGTGGTATGTCATATTTGCCAACCTTTTAGTGCAGTGCTCCAGTGAATGAATGTTCAGTGTTGTTTTCGTCTTTCCAAGTGTTGCGAACAGAAACCATGCTGTCGCTGTCGCTGTGTGTGAATTTTATGTCTTTTGCGAACAGAAACCAGACTGTCGCCTTGTTGTTTAATTCTCTGTCTATTATTTTACCTGTCTGCTTCATATGTATTTTATTAGCATCATCATCCCTCTGTTCTATGTTTTACGTTCCACGATTTTTTCGCCGTGTTCCCATTTAAGAC